>NW_028176220.1:17500-30000 GCF_949987555.1 Borostomias antarcticus
CTTGGCTCCGTCCGACATCGGCGTTGGTCCTCCGTGTCTGCCCTGCAAGCAGATTCGGGGACTCCTCTCCTTTGTCGCGGGACCAGGGGTGGCTTCACCACCCCGGCAGCGGAGCGGTCGGATGGGAGCGAATGCTGGTGTCCGTGCGTCCTTCCCGTCGACCTTTATGGGCTTTAATTGAAATCGAAAGATGGTGTTGCGTGGGCCCTGTGAGGGGGAGCGGTCCCTCTTGCGCACGGAGCCCGGGGAGCGGTCCCTCACGGGGACATATCGGTAATAAGACCCGCCTGGGTCTCATTAGGAGCAAAGACAAACAGTTGCGGGGCCGCTCGTGGGGCTTCCGACGGCGGAGTGGGATCGTCCTGTGTAAGGGGGCGGTTCTTTCTCTTGGCGTCGGATGTCTGCGTGCGGCCCGGGGCCGCTCGTGGGGCTTCCGACGGCGGAGTGGGATCGTCCTGTGTAAGGGGACAGTTCTTTCTCTTGGCGTCGGATGTCTGCGTGCGGCCCGGAGCAGGGGAAGCGTAGCACCCCTGGCTCTCTGTCTGCGGGAGGGGGAGCGGTCCCCCGCCCCGGACGACGGATCACGGCGGGGGAGCGGTCCCCCTTAACACACTCGGTGAAACCCGTCCGGCCGGCGGCGGCCGTATTACATCTGTCCTCGGGGCGGAGAGGTGAGAGGGGGTCCCCCGGGGCTCCCTCCCTCTCCGCCTCTGTCCTCGGAGGCGGCGGAGAGTCGAGAGGGGGTCCTCCGGGGCCCCCTCCGTCCCTCTCCGTCCCCCGCCGGGACCCGCACGACTGCCGGCGAGGCGCCCCGGCGGCGGGGCCCTGCCGACAGCGCAGCACATACGCTTGTTACAGCCCCGAGGCGGGTTCATTGCGCTCGGGCGCAGCTTTTAACCCCGGACACCGCTCCTCTCGCTCTTGGCTCCGTCCGACATCGGCGTTGGTCCTCCGTGTCTGCCCTGCAAGCAGATTCGGGGACTCCTCTCCTTTGTCGCGGGACCAGGGGTGGCTTCACCACCCCGGCAGCGGAGCGGTCGGATGGGAGCGAATGCTGGTGTCCGTGCGTCCTTCCCGTCGACCTTTATGGGCTTTAATTGAAATCGAAAGATGGTGTTGCGTGGGCCCTGTGAGGGGGAGCGGTCCCTCTTGCGCACGGAGCCCGGGGAGCGGTCCCTCACGGGGACATATCGGTAATAAGACCCGCCTGGGTCTCATTAGGAGCAAAGACAAACAGTTGCGGGGCCGCTCGTGGGGCTTCCGACGGCGGAGTGGGATCGTCCTGTGTAAGGGGGCGGTTCTTTCTCTTGGCGTCGGATGTCTGCGTGCGGCCCGGGGCCGCTCGTGGGGCTTCCGACGGCGGAGTGGGATCGTCCTGTGTAAGGGGACAGTTCTTTCTCTTGGCGTCGGATGTCTGCGTGCGGCCCGGAGCAGGGGAAGCGTAGCACCCCTGGCTCTCTGTCTGCGGGAGGGGGAGCGGTCCCCCGCCCCGGACGACGGATCACGGCGGGGGAGCGGTCCCCCTTAACACACTCGGTGAAACCCGTCCGGCCGGCGGCGGCCGTATTACATCTGTCCTCGGGGCGGAGAGGTGAGAGGGGGTCCCCCGGGGCTCCCTCCCTCTCCGCCTCTGTCCTCGGAGGCGGCGGAGAGTCGAGAGGGGGTCCTCCGGGGCCCCCTCCGTCCCTCTCCGTCCCCCGCCGGGACCCGCACGACTGCCGGCGAGGCGCCCCGGCGGCGGGGCCCTGCCGAGAGCGAAGCTCATACGCTTGTTTCGCACGGCCGGTACAGTGAAGCGTCGAATTTACCCCGAAAGATGGTAGTGCATGGGCTGTGTGAGGGGGAGCGGTCCCTCTCACGCACGGAGCCCGGGGAGCGGTCCCTCTGAAGGCAGCAGGCGTGCAAATTCCACACGCAAGCCGGGACAGTCCGATGAGCGGCGGTGCCGGGAGTCGACGGGGTGGAGGGGAGAGTTCGGTGGGGCGGGCCGGCCGCGCGCGTGCGGTGCGGGTCCCGGGGTTGGTGTCCGCCTCGCCGCTTACACCGGCGTCCGTGCGGAAGGCCACCCGGGGTCCGTCGTCGGCGCGCGCGGTCCCCGCTTCCCTTATTCTCTATCTCTCCCCCTCCCCTTCTCCCGTCCGCTGCGAGCCCGGGGGGAGAACTGAGTCAGAAAACGAAGGCAGAGGGAGGCGACTCCTAGAAGGAGAAAACCGACAGCCTTCACGAGGCCTCCTTTGTAAGTAGCAAGAAATGGTGAAAACCAGCTTGTGAAACTAATGTCGGCCTGTCGGAATTCTCAAAAGTCCAAGGGATCCTGGCCGGTTCGGCCGACCGTCGCTCCCCTCTGGGTAACCGGGTGGGAGCGAGAGGTCGGCCGGACTTGCCAGGATCCCTTTTTTTTTGTTTTGTGTTTCAGACTACCAGGGCCCCGGATTTAGCCGGGTGAGAGGGCCAGTTTGAGCCCGCTAAATAGAGGTCGATTGATGTAAATAATCGCCGGCCAAGAGCCCCGGATTTAGCCGGGTGAGAGGGCCAGTTTGAGCCCGCTAAATAGAGGTCGATTGATGTAAATAATCGCCGGCCAAGAGCCCCGGATTTAGCCGGGTGAGAGGGCCAGTTTGAGCCCGCTAAATAGTGGTCGATTGATGTAAACAATCGCCGGCCCAGAGCCCCGGATTTAGCCGGGTGAGAGGGCCAGTTTGAGACCGCTAAACAGTGGTCCATTGACGTAAACAATCGCCGGCCCAGAGCGGTCCATGTGATTGTTTACGCAGCCCTGATTAGGGTTAGAGCTCGAATGGGCGTGGCTCTAACCCGGAAACATGTGCGGGCACGACACGGGCAAGCACGCACCATTTTGAAGGTTTTCGGCAGCAGAAATGCCACGGTGGGGAAAGCCGAAACACGATTACAAGCGCCCGGAGAAAGTTTGTAAGATTTGTGGCGGAAAAGGTATTCGCCGGCTAGACAAACACTTGCGGTCCGCGCACAAAATACTGCCTGGAACTCCGGCGTATATCGACTTCACAGCGGAGTCCGGGCGAAAGAGCATGCCGGCGCAGGTGCTCGACTTAGGGGAGGAACCGGAGCTCAATGCGGGGACCGGACCAGAGCTCGATCTGGGGACCGGACCGGAGCTCGATGCGGGGAGTAAATCGCGGGGCAAGTCGCCCGAGGCAGAACCGGGCACCAGCGGCCTTGAAACGCCCGAAGCAGAACCGGGCACAAGCGGCCTTGAAACGCCCGAAGCAGAACCGGGCACAAGCGGCCTTGAAAGGCCCGAAGCAGAACCGGGCACAAGCGGCCTTGAAACGCCCGAAGCAGAACCGGGCACAAGCGGCCTTGAAACGCCCGAAGCAGAACCGGGCACAAGCGGCCTTGAAACGCCCGAAGCAGAACCGGGCACAAGCGGCCTTGAAACGCCCGAAGCAGAACCGGGCACAAGCGGCCTTGAAAGGCCCGAAGCAGAACCGGGCACAAGCGGCCTTGAAATGCTAGCGGAGCTGGCTACATTGCCCTGCGGCCAGGCGGTTCGATCGACCGACAGTAGCACATCGCCGTTGGGGTCGGACGGAGGGCGAGACGGGCCTATTGAACCGGGGCCTGGAGCCGACAGCTGGTCAGAGCGAGGGGCCACTAGCGAGAGCCAGACAGATGACGAACGGATGGAGCTGCCGTTGAGTCTAAAAGATCCGGCTTTGTCTGAGGTAGCTAGCGGGGTATTAGAGGCATATTGCCGGCACTTATTAGGTGCGTTTCCCTCGGAAAAGCGTCGTCAAAATACCCACTCTAGCCTCCGGCGGGTAATAGAGTTCCTCAAGACCTTACATGGTCCATCCGGTGATGTTGATGAACGGATGTCTGGTCTAAAGAACCATCGGATGACAGATAGGTGGTTAAGGGAACTAAAAGCCCGCCCGATTGCACCGACAACGGTGAACAATTATTGCCTAGATATCTCTGCCTTCCTCCGGCACCTGTCTGAATACAAGCCCCTTGCTTGTGGCCCCAGCGTGCTACGGAGGTTACGCTTGAAATTTGCAAAGATACTACGCGACCAGCGCCGGTGTGTGAGACAGCACCGGGAAAAGGTATACAAATCAGTCCAAGCGACGCTCTTAACGGCGGCCCAATTAACAGAACTCCTCGGTGCGATCCGGAGATCCATACCGGACCTCTTCGATGGCCTGGAATTAGATCCTTGCCACCGAAAATCGAACCGATTGGCGGCGAGTATCGTCATCTATCTGACGGCTCTTAATGGTTGCCGGAGGGGTAAGTTTTATCGACCGGGGAACGGTTCATTTATCGTCCGACCCATTGATCTAATCGGACCATATTATATGCTTGTTCTTCCCCCAGGAACCTGGATCAATCTCAAAGGGGATGACATCGATCGAGCAACCCAGCGAGACGGTCTATTCCTGGTCGGAGTGGCCGAACACAAGACGGCACATTTACACGGGGAAGCAGTCCTCTGTTGTAAGGCAGAAGAATATCAATGGCTGGCCCGGTATCGAACCGCGGCAAAGCGGCTCCCCGGATACAGGTGAGCCAGTGGAATGAACCAGGGACAAGGGGAATAAACCATGTGTCTGTCCCTGAGCAGGTAAACAAGGCTGATCGAGTCTAAAACTAATATTCTGCTCTCTCATTGTCTCCAGGAAAGGCCCATCGACCCTCTTCTTCAGCAGTAGCGGACAGCCGGCGGTGAATCTCTCCGTCAGCGTCAACAGAGTCTTCCAGGCCATGGGCTACCCTGGGATGACATTACACAAATTGCGACATGTTTTAGCTACTTTAAGCTGGGAGAAACTCGAGGCCGGTGACCGCACATTGGTTGCCCAGCACATGTGCCACAGTCTGAACGCCCAAGAATCGTACTATGTCCGCCTCGGCTCGGTCGAGCGGCATGTGAAAGCACGGGGACTGATGGAACGATTGCTGGCACCGTGAAAGTTCAAATAAATGGCCATTCAATGGCGAAATGTGAACAGCAGAGTATGTGTGAATCAATCAACCTTACAACACATACTCAATAATCATAATCAATCCCCCGGAGCCCTGGGGCCCTGAGAGGGGTAGGGCCCCTGTGTCGTCCCCCGGAGCCCTGGGGCCCTGAGAGGGGTAGGGCCCCTGTGTCGTCCCCCGGAGCCCTGGTCCCCTGAGAGGGGCAGGGCCCCTGTGTCGTCCCCCGGAGCCCTGGGGCCCTGAGAGGGGTAGGGCCCCTGTGTCGTCCCCCGGAGCCCTGGTCCCCTGAGAGGGGCAGGGCCCCTGTGTCGTCCCCCGGAGCCCTGGTCCCCTGAGAGGGGCAGGGCCCCTGTGTCGTCCCCCGGAGCCCTGGTCCCCTGAGAGGGGCAGGGCCCCTGTGTCGTCCCCCGGAGCCCTGGGGCCCTGAGAGGGGTAGGGCCCCTGTGTCGTCCCCCGGAGCCCTGGGGCCCTGAGAGGGGTAGGGCCCCTGTGTCGTCCCCCGGAGCCCTGGGGCCCTGAGAGGGGTAGGGCCCCTGTGTCGTCCCCCGGAGCCCTGGGGCCCTGAGAGGGGTAGGGCCCCTGTGTCGTCCCCCGGAGCCCTGGTCCCCTGAGAGGGGTAGGGCCCCTGTGTCGTCCCCCGGAGGTGAGAGCAGGTGAGAGCAGGATAAAGACGTGTGAGAATAATCCTCACTAGTCATTTTTTGGGAAATTCCAAACACGGCCGGAAAAATGGCAAAGTCCAGCCTCGGCCGTCCGAGAAATTTTACAAGTCAGAGGGAGAGGGACCCCACAAAAGGGCATATTGGTGAAACAACACCACTGAAAATAAAGCACCGCTTTAATCCCCATAGGCGGGGGAGAATCTGCTCCCCGGGAGCTCACCCGGGAATCCCGGGGAGAGGCTCCCCGGGATTTTTTCCGGCTCCGGGTAAATCTGAGAGTCGGTCTGTACTATTTCGAACACGTATCGGCGGGTTGTAAATATGGCAGAGTCCCAATGACTGGGTTCCAATGGGGGGACGGAAGAGGAGGCCGAGGGGCCTTGTCCTCAACCCCGAGATGGTGCGCCGGCTCGGGAACGGAGCCGGGGAGGCCGGATAAGACCCGCCCGGGTCTCATTAGGAGCGAAGACATTTTCAACAGTTTGCCTGGGGAGCGGTCCCTCTGGGGACCGAACGAAGGAGCGGAGACGGTCGGGTGCCGGCGAGCGGTCCCTCTGGGGGCCGAACGAAGGAGCGGAGACGGTCGGTGGGTCTGCCCGCGGCGGTGCGCCATGCCGGACGCGCGCGGCTTCCGACGGCGGAGGAGGGAACGTCCAGTGTAAGGGGACTGTTCTCTCTGCCCGTCTGTCGGATGTCTGCGCGCGGCCCGGGTAGGCGTGCGGCCCGGGGAGACGCTCGGCCCCGGGGCCCGGTTCTCGACCCGGAGCGGGGGACCCCCCCTGGCTCTCGGTCTGCGGGAGAGGGGGAGCGGTCCCCGGGCCCGAACGATGGATCACTCGGCGGGGGAGCGGTCCCCTCTCACTAGTTAGCCGAGGGAGCGGTCCCTCTTTACGCACGGAGCCCGGGGAGCGGTCAACGGGCCCGAACGATGGATCACTCGGCGGGGGAGCGGTCCCCTCTCACTAGTTAGCCGAGGGAGCGGTCCCTCTTTACGCACGGAGCCCGGGGAGCGGTCCCCGGGCCCGAACGATGGATCACTCGGCGGGGGAGCGGTCCCCTCTCACTAGTTAGCCGAGGGAGCGGTCCCTCTTTACGCACGGAGCCCGGGGAGCGGTCCCCGGGCCCGAACGATGGATCACTCGGCGGGGGAGCGGTCCCCTCTCACTAGTTAGCCGAGGGAGCGGTCCCTCTTTACGCACGGAGCCCGGGGAGCGGTCAACGGGCCCGAACGATGGATCACTCGGCGGGGGAGCGGTCCCCTCTCACTAGTTAGCCGAGGGAGCGGTCCCTCTGACGCACGGAGCCGAGGGAGCGGTCCCTCTTTACGCACGGAGCCCGGGGAGCGGTCCCCGGGCCCGAACGATGGATCACTCGGCGGGGGAGCGGTCCCCTCTTACTTGGCGGCCGGGGGAGCGGTCCCTCTGGGGGCCGAACGAAGGAGCGGAGACGGTCGGGGGCCGGCGAGCCCCGGCGGTCGGTGTGTCTGCCCGCGGCGGTGCGCCATGCCGGACGCGCGCAGCTTCCGACGGCGGAGGAGGGAACGTCCAGTGTAAGTGGACTGTTCCCTCTGCCCCGGCGTCGGCTGACTGTGCGCGGCCCGGGTAGGCGTGCGGCCCGGGGAGGCCCTCGGCCCCGGGGCCCGGCTCTCGACCCGGAGCGTGGGGCCGGAACATGACCAGGACCGCGGGGCCGGAAGAGAGAGCGGTCCGCGGTCAGCAGGAGGGCAGTCTCGGTCAGTCGGAGCGGTCCGCAGCGGACCGTCCCCGACAACCTTCTTTTTCGCAAAGTCCTGGGCATTACCAGGTACGCATGGTTCCGTTTGGAGAGCCAGGGCCCACTAAGTCCCACTGATTACCAGGGCCACATAGTTCTGGAGGCCGAGGCCCTGGAAGTCTAGTGCCCGAGGGGAGGGTGCTTAAGGGTGGGTACACGGGTTCGAACGGTGCGCGAGGTTACCGGGCTGTCCCGGAGGTCCGGTGCCCGGAAAGGTGGGGCCCTGAGAGGGGTAGGGCCCCTCCGTCGACCCCCGGATTCCTGGTCCCCTGAGAGGGGCAGGGCCCCTCTCTATCCCCCCCCAGCCCTGGTCCCCTGTGCGGGGTAGGGCCCCTCCGTCGACCCCCGGAGCCCTGGGGCCCTGAGAGGGGTAGGGCCCCTGTGTCGTCCCCCGGAGCCCTGGTCCCCTGAGAGGGGCAGGGCCCCTCTCTATCCCCCCCCAGCCCTGGTCCCCTGTGCGGGGTAGGGCCCCTCCGTCGACCCCCGGAGCCCTGGTCCCCTGAGAGGGGCAGGGCCCCTGTGTCGTCCCCCGGAGCCCTGGTCCCCTGAGAGGGGCAGGGCCCCTCTCTATCTCCCCCCCAGCCCTGGTCCCCTGTGCGGGGTAGGGCCACTGTGTGATCCCCCCGGAGCCCCGGCCCCAAAATGCGGGTAAAGGCCCTGACGTGTGAGAATTATCCTCAGTAGTGATTTTTTGGCAAAGTCCAAACTCGGCCGGAAAAATGGCAAAGTCCAGCCTCGGCCGGCCGATAAATTTTACAAGTCAGAGGGAGAGGGACCCCACAGAACGGCGTATGGGAGGAACCGCACCACCGAAAATAAAGCATCGCTTTAATCCCCATAGGCGGGGGAGAATCTGCTCCCCGGGAGCTCACCCGGGAATCCCGGGGAGAGGCTCCCCGGGATTTTTTTGGGCTCCGGGTAAATCTGGGAGTCGGTCTGTACTATTTCGAACACGTATCGGCGGGTTGTAAATTGGGCAGAGTCCCAATGACTGGGTTCCAATGGGGGGACGGAGGAGGAGGCCGAGGGGCCTTGTCCTCACCCCGAGATGGTGCGCCGGCTCGGGAACGGAGCCGGGGAGGCCGGATAAGACCCGCCCGGGTCTCATTAGGAGCGAAGACATTTTCAACAGTTTGCCTGGGGAGCGGTCCCTCTGGGGACCGAACGAAGGAGCGGAGACGGTCGGGGGCCGGCGAGCCCCGGCGGTCGGTGGGTCTGCCCGCGGCGGTGCGCCATGCCGGACGCGCGCGGCTTCCGACGGCGGAGGAGGGAACGTCCAGTGTAAGGGGACTGTTCTCTCTGCCCGTCTGTCGGATGTCTGCGCGCGGCCCGGGTAGGCGTGCGGCCCGGGGAGACGCTCGGCCCCGGGGTCCCGGTTCTCGACCCGGAGCGGGGGACCCCCCCTGGCTCTCGGTCTGCGGGAGAGGGGGAGCGGTCCCCCGGCCCGGACGACGGATCACGGCGGGGGAGCGGTCCCTCTTAACACGGCGGGGGAGCGGTCCCTCTTAACACGGACCGAGAAGAGTCTGACGCGCGCGCGAGTCAAAGGGCTTCTCCAAACCCCAAGGCGAAGGCCGGCGCACGCCGGCTGAGGCGGGATCCCGGCCCCTCGGGGCTCCGGGCGCACCGCCGCCCCGTCCCCCTCCCCGCTCTCGGGAAGGGAGGAGGCGCGGAGTGAGAGCGCGCGCGGCAGGACTC
Source organism: Borostomias antarcticus (assembly GCF_949987555.1). Lineage (NCBI taxonomy): Eukaryota > Metazoa > Chordata > Actinopteri > Stomiiformes > Stomiidae > Borostomias > Borostomias antarcticus. The sequence goes on from NW_028176220.1 coordinate 26,605, forward strand.
CAAAGACGGTCGACTTATGCCCGGAGCTCGGCGGCAGCGTAACGCCCCTGGCTCTCGGATCGCTCGGCGGGGCAGCGGTCCCCGGGCACCCGAACGACGGATCGCTCGGCGGGGGAGCGGTCCCCTCTTACTTGGCGGCCGGGGGAGCGGTCCCCTCTCACTAGTTAGCCGAGGGAGCGGTCCCTCTGACGCACAGAGCCGAGGGAGCGGTCCCTCTTTACGCACGGAGCCCGGGGAGCGGTCCCCATTACTAGTTAGCCGAGGGAGCGGTCCCTCTTTACGCACGGAGCCCGGGGAGCGGTCCCCATTACTAGTTAGCCGAGGGAGCGGTCCCTCTGACGCACGGAGCCGAGGGAGCGGTCCCTCTTTACGCACGGAGCCCGGGGAGCGGTCCCCATTACTAGTTAGCCGAGGGAGCGGTCCCTCTGACGCACGGAGCCGAGGGAGCGGTCCCTCTTTACGCACGGAGCCCGGGGAGCGGTCCCCGTTACGCACGCACCCACACACACTCACTGTCTCCCACGGTCCGAAAGGCAAACGTCTCCGGCCTAGGGAGGGCCGTCGGGGGGGTCTTATCTCCCCCGGCCGGTTCCTCTCGACCGCCGGAGCGCCTCCGGGCCGGTCCGCGCGACAGGGGGAGCGTTCCCCCTGCCGCCGGTGCCGCAGCCGCCCTCCTCACGGCGAGGCCGAGTCGCCCCGTCTCACCCGGTCGTCCTACACGGCGGCGTGGCGGGTGAGCGCGCAGGTGGCCTCGGCGGGCCCCCCTGCGCCTCTCCCTCCCGCCCGTCGCCGAAAGCACCGTTTCTCACAACCTCCCGGTCGCTCCCGGTTCCTCCTCTTTTACCGCACGACTGCCGGCGAGGCGCCCCCCTCCGCGGCGGGGCCCTGCCGACAGCGCGCTCTCCTCCGGGCGTCGGGGGTCCGCCCTCCTTCGCCCGCCCTCGGGGCTACCTGGTTGATCCTGCCAGTAACATATGCTTGTCTCAAAGATTAAGCCATGCAAGTCTAAGTACGCACGGCCTGTACAGTGAAACTGCGAATGGCTCATTAAATCAGTTATGGTTCCTTTGATCGCTCCCCTGTTACTTGGATAACTGTGGTAATTCTAGAGCTAATACATGCGACCGAGCGCCGACCCCCATCCGCTGGCGGGGAGGCGCGCATTTATCAGCACCGCTCCCCACGGCCCGGCGCGCGGCGGGCGGCGGAGGGCGACCTCCCCGTCCCCACGCCGGGACCCGCACTGGTGACTCTGGATAACCTCTGGCCGATCGCTGGCCCTCCGCGGCGGCGACGTCTCATTCGAATGTCTGCCCTATCAACTTTCGATGGCAGTTTCTGGGACTTCCACGGTGACGACGGGTTACGGGGAATCGGGGTTCGATTCCGGAGAGGGAGCCTGAGAAACGGCTACCACATCCAAGGAAGGCAGCAGGCGCGCAAATTACCCACTCCCGACTCGGGGAGGTAGTGACGAAAAATAACGATACGGGCCTCTGTGGAGGCGTCGTGATCGGAATGAGTACAAACACAAACCCCTTTGCGAGGATCCATCGGAGGGCAAGTCTGGTGCCAGCAGCCGCGGTAATTCCAGCTCCGATAGCGTATATTAATGTTGCTGCAGTTAAAAAGCTCGTAGTTGGATATCGGCGACGGGCGTGCCGGACGGAGGAGCGGGCGGCGGGCGGCGGGCGCCCGGAAGGCGCGCGGCGGCCCTCGGCCGCCCCCCGGGGGACTCTGTTCCCTGGCGGGGCGCGCCGGGCGGTGCGCCGGCGGCGCGGCCGGATGTCCCGCTTGCTACCCCCGCGACCCCACCCGTTGACTCGGGACGGCCGCTCCGAGCCCCTCTCTCGAGGGCCCCCCCGACGCCCTTAAGCTGGGTGTCCCGCGGGACCCCCGGAGCGTTTACTTTGAATAAAATAGAGTGCTCAAAGCAGGCGTCGACAAAAACGGCCCTTGAATACCAGAGCCAAGCACGATGGAACAGGGCCCCGGGGTCGCACGCGCGTGGGAAATCCAGGCGACCTTCCCGGGGCGCATGATTAAGAGGGACGGCCGGGGGCATTCGTACTGCGCCGCTAGAGGTGAAATTCTTGGACCGGCGCAGGACGGGCGAAAGCGAAGGCATTTGCCAAGAATGTTTTCATTAATCAAGAACGAAAGTCGGAGGTTCGAAGACGATCAGATACCGTCGTAGTTCCGACCGTAAACCATGCCGACTGGCGATCCGGCGGCGTCCACACCTACGACCCGCCGGGCAGCCTCCGGGAAACCAAAGTCTTTAGGTTCCGGGGGGAGTATGGTTGCAAAGCTGAAACTTAAAGGAATTGACGGAAGGGCACCACCAGGAGTGGAGCCTGCGGCTTAATTCGACTCAACACGGGGAACCTCACCCGGCCCGGACACGGACAGGATTGACAGATTGACGGCTCTTTCTCGATTCCGTGGGTGGTGGTGCATGGCCGTTCGTAGTTGGTGGAGCGATTTGTCTGGTTAATTCCGATAACGAACGAGACTCCGGCTTGCTAAATAGCTTCCGGCTCCGGCGCGGGTCGGACCCAGCTTCTTAGAGGGACAAGCGGAAGATCAAGCCGCGCGAGATGGAGCAATAACAGGTCTGTGATGCCCTTAGATGTCCGGGGCCGCACGCGCGCTACACTGAGCGGGCCAGCGCGTGCCTACCCTACGCTCGAGAGGCTCGGGTAACCCGCTCCACCCCGCTCGTGATTGGGATCGGGGGCTGACATTGCCCCCGTAAACGAGGAATTCCCAGTAAGTGCGGGTCACTAGCCCGCGTTGATTAAGTCCCTGCCCTTTGTACACACCGCCCGTCGCTACTACCGATGGATGGCTCGGTGAGGTCCCCGGATCGGGGCCGGCGAGGCCCGTCGCAAGGCGGGCCCGCCGACGCTTCGAAAAGACGATCGAACCGGGCTACCTAGAGGAAGTAAAAGTCGTAACAAGGTTTCTGTAGGGGAACCTGCAGAAGGATCATTAACGGGGAGACCGTCGGTCGGTCGGTCGGCCGCTCGGGTCTCACGTACTCCCACGGGGCGGAGAGTCGAGAGGGGGTCCTCCGGGGCTCCCTCCCTCCCCGTCTCTGTCCTCGGGGGGCCGGAGAGTCGAGAGGGGGTCCCCCGGGGCCCTCTCCCTCCCCGCCTCCGCTCGGTGAAACACGTTCGGCCGGCGGCGGCCGTATTACATCTGTCCTACTCGGGGCGCGCCCCTCCTCGGAGGAGCGTGTCACCTTTCCAAGAAAAACAAACGTACGACTCTTAGCGGTGGATCACTCGGCTCGTGCGTCGATGAAGAACGCAGCTAGCTGCGAGAAGTGATGTGAATTGCAGGACACAAAACTGATCATCGACCCTTCGAACGCACATTGCGGCCCCGGGT
>NW_028176220.1:37500-50000 GCF_949987555.1 Borostomias antarcticus
CACTCGGTGAAACCCGTCCGGCCGGCGGCGGCCGTATTACATCTGTCCTCGGGGCGGAGAGGTGAGAGGGGGTCCCCCGGGGCTCCCTCCCTCTCCGCCTCTGTCCTCGGAGGCGGCGGAGAGTCGAGAGGGGGTCCTCCGGGGCCCCCTCCGTCCCTCTCCGTCCCCCGCCGGGACCCGCACGACTGCCGGCGAGGCGCCCCGGCGGCGGGGCCCTGCCGACAGCGCAGCACATACGCTTGTTACAGCCCCGAGGCGGGTTCATTGCGCTCGGGCGCAGCTTTTAACCCCGGACACCGCTCCTCTCGCTCTTGGCTCCGTCCGACATCGGCGTTGGTCCTCCGTGTCTGCCCTGCAAGCAGATTCGGGGACTCCTCTCCTTTGTCGCGGGACCAGGGGTGGCTTCACCACCCCGGCAGCGGAGCGGTCGGATGGGAGCGAATGCTGGTGTCCGTGCGTCCTTCCCGTCGACCTTTATGGGCTTTAATTGAAATCGAAAGATGGTGTTGCGTGGGCCCTGTGAGGGGGAGCGGTCCCTCTTGCGCACGGAGCCCGGGGAGCGGTCCCTCACGGGGACATATCGGTAATAAGACCCGCCTGGGTCTCATTAGGAGCAAAGACAAACAGTTGCGGGGCCGCTCGTGGGGCTTCCGACGGCGGAGTGGGATCGTCCTGTGTAAGGGGGCGGTTCTTTCTCTTGGCGTCGGATGTCTGCGTGCGGCCCGGGGCCGCTCGTGGGGCTTCCGACGGCGGAGTGGGATCGTCCTGTGTAAGGGGACAGTTCTTTCTCTTGGCGTCGGATGTCTGCGTGCGGCCCGGAGCAGGGGAAGCGTAGCACCCCTGGCTCTCTGTCTGCGGGAGGGGGAGCGGTCCCCCGCCCCGGACGACGGATCACGGCGGGGGAGCGGTCCCCCTTAACACACTCGGTGAAACCCGTCCGGCCGGCGGCGGCCGTATTACATCTGTCCTCGGGGCGGAGAGGTGAGAGGGGGTCCCCCGGGGCTCCCTCCCTCTCCGCCTCTGTCCTCGGAGGCGGCGGAGAGTCGAGAGGGGGTCCTCCGGGGCCCCCTCCGTCCCTCTCCGTCCCCCGCCGGGACCCGCACGACTGCCGGCGAGGCGCCCCGGCGGCGGGGCCCTGCCGAGAGCGAAGCTCATACGCTTGTTTCGCACGGCCGGTACAGTGAAGCGTCGAATTTACCCCGAAAGATGGTAGTGCATGGGCTGTGTGAGGGGGAGCGGTCCCTCTCACGCACGGAGCCCGGGGAGCGGTCCCTCTGAAGGCAGCAGGCGTGCAAATTCCACACGCAAGCCGGGACAGTCCGATGAGCGGCGGTGCCGGGAGTCGACGGGGTGGAGGGGAGAGTTCGGTGGGGCGGGCCGGCCGCGCGCGTGCGGTGCGGGTCCCGGGGTTGGTGTCCGCCTCGCCGCTTACACCGGCGTCCGTGCGGAAGGCCACCCGGGGTCCGTCGTCGGCGCGCGCGGTCCCCGCTTCCCTTATTCTCTATCTCTCCCCCTCCCCTTCTCCCGTCCGCTGCGAGCCCGGGGGGAGAACTGAGTCAGAAAACGAAGGCAGAGGGAGGCGACTCCTAGAAGGAGAAAACCGACAGCCTTCACGAGGCCTCCTTTGTAAGTAGCAAGAAATGGTGAAAACCAGCTTGTGAAACTAATGTCGGCCTGTCGGAATTCTCAAAAGTCCAAGGGATCCTGGCCGGTTCGGCCGACCGTCGCTCCCCTCTGGGTAACCGGGTGGGAGCGAGAGGTCGGCCGGACTTGCCAGGATCCCTTTTTTTTTGTTTTGTGTTTCAGACTACCAGGGCCCCGGATTTAGCCGGGTGAGAGGGCCAGTTTGAGCCCGCTAAATAGAGGTCGATTGATGTAAATAATCGCCGGCCAAGAGCCCCGGATTTAGCCGGGTGAGAGGGCCAGTTTGAGCCCGCTAAATAGAGGTCGATTGATGTAAATAATCGCCGGCCAAGAGCCCCGGATTTAGCCGGGTGAGAGGGCCAGTTTGAGCCCGCTAAATAGTGGTCGATTGATGTAAACAATCGCCGGCCCAGAGCCCCGGATTTAGCCGGGTGAGAGGGCCAGTTTGAGACCGCTAAACAGTGGTCCATTGACGTAAACAATCGCCGGCCCAGAGCGGTCCATGTGATTGTTTACGCAGCCCTGATTAGGGTTAGAGCTCGAATGGGCGTGGCTCTAACCCGGAAACATGTGCGGGCACGACACGGGCAAGCACGCACCATTTTGAAGGTTTTCGGCAGCAGAAATGCCACGGTGGGGAAAGCCGAAACACGATTACAAGCGCCCGGAGAAAGTTTGTAAGATTTGTGGCGGAAAAGGTATTCGCCGGCTAGACAAACACTTGCGGTCCGCGCACAAAATACTGCCTGGAACTCCGGCGTATATCGACTTCACAGCGGAGTCCGGGCGAAAGAGCATGCCGGCGCAGGTGCTCGACTTAGGGGAGGAACCGGAGCTCAATGCGGGGACCGGACCAGAGCTCGATCTGGGGACCGGACCGGAGCTCGATGCGGGGAGTAAATCGCGGGGCAAGTCGCCCGAGGCAGAACCGGGCACCAGCGGCCTTGAAACGCCCGAAGCAGAACCGGGCACAAGCGGCCTTGAAACGCCCGAAGCAGAACCGGGCACAAGCGGCCTTGAAAGGCCCGAAGCAGAACCGGGCACAAGCGGCCTTGAAACGCCCGAAGCAGAACCGGGCACAAGCGGCCTTGAAACGCCCGAAGCAGAACCGGGCACAAGCGGCCTTGAAACGCCCGAAGCAGAACCGGGCACAAGCGGCCTTGAAACGCCCGAAGCAGAACCGGGCACAAGCGGCCTTGAAAGGCCCGAAGCAGAACCGGGCACAAGCGGCCTTGAAATGCTAGCGGAGCTGGCTACATTGCCCTGCGGCCAGGCGGTTCGATCGACCGACAGTAGCACATCGCCGTTGGGGTCGGACGGAGGGCGAGACGGGCCTATTGAACCGGGGCCTGGAGCCGACAGCTGGTCAGAGCGAGGGGCCACTAGCGAGAGCCAGACAGATGACGAACGGATGGAGCTGCCGTTGAGTCTAAAAGATCCGGCTTTGTCTGAGGTAGCTAGCGGGGTATTAGAGGCATATTGCCGGCACTTATTAGGTGCGTTTCCCTCGGAAAAGCGTCGTCAAAATACCCACTCTAGCCTCCGGCGGGTAATAGAGTTCCTCAAGACCTTACATGGTCCATCCGGTGATGTTGATGAACGGATGTCTGGTCTAAAGAACCATCGGATGACAGATAGGTGGTTAAGGGAACTAAAAGCCCGCCCGATTGCACCGACAACGGTGAACAATTATTGCCTAGATATCTCTGCCTTCCTCCGGCACCTGTCTGAATACAAGCCCCTTGCTTGTGGCCCCAGCGTGCTACGGAGGTTACGCTTGAAATTTGCAAAGATACTACGCGACCAGCGCCGGTGTGTGAGACAGCACCGGGAAAAGGTATACAAATCAGTCCAAGCGACGCTCTTAACGGCGGCCCAATTAACAGAACTCCTCGGTGCGATCCGGAGATCCATACCGGACCTCTTCGATGGCCTGGAATTAGATCCTTGCCACCGAAAATCGAACCGATTGGCGGCGAGTATCGTCATCTATCTGACGGCTCTTAATGGTTGCCGGAGGGGTAAGTTTTATCGACCGGGGAACGGTTCATTTATCGTCCGACCCATTGATCTAATCGGACCATATTATATGCTTGTTCTTCCCCCAGGAACCTGGATCAATCTCAAAGGGGATGACATCGATCGAGCAACCCAGCGAGACGGTCTATTCCTGGTCGGAGTGGCCGAACACAAGACGGCACATTTACACGGGGAAGCAGTCCTCTGTTGTAAGGCAGAAGAATATCAATGGCTGGCCCGGTATCGAACCGCGGCAAAGCGGCTCCCCGGATACAGGTGAGCCAGTGGAATGAACCAGGGACAAGGGGAATAAACCATGTGTCTGTCCCTGAGCAGGTAAACAAGGCTGATCGAGTCTAAAACTAATATTCTGCTCTCTCATTGTCTCCAGGAAAGGCCCATCGACCCTCTTCTTCAGCAGTAGCGGACAGCCGGCGGTGAATCTCTCCGTCAGCGTCAACAGAGTCTTCCAGGCCATGGGCTACCCTGGGATGACATTACACAAATTGCGACATGTTTTAGCTACTTTAAGCTGGGAGAAACTCGAGGCCGGTGACCGCACATTGGTTGCCCAGCACATGTGCCACAGTCTGAACGCCCAAGAATCGTACTATGTCCGCCTCGGCTCGGTCGAGCGGCATGTGAAAGCACGGGGACTGATGGAACGATTGCTGGCACCGTGAAAGTTCAAATAAATGGCCATTCAATGGCGAAATGTGAACAGCAGAGTATGTGTGAATCAATCAACCTTACAACACATACTCAATAATCATAATCAATCCCCCGGAGCCCTGGGGCCCTGAGAGGGGTAGGGCCCCTGTGTCGTCCCCCGGAGCCCTGGGGCCCTGAGAGGGGTAGGGCCCCTGTGTCGTCCCCCGGAGCCCTGGTCCCCTGAGAGGGGCAGGGCCCCTGTGTCGTCCCCCGGAGCCCTGGGGCCCTGAGAGGGGTAGGGCCCCTGTGTCGTCCCCCGGAGCCCTGGTCCCCTGAGAGGGGCAGGGCCCCTGTGTCGTCCCCCGGAGCCCTGGTCCCCTGAGAGGGGCAGGGCCCCTGTGTCGTCCCCCGGAGCCCTGGTCCCCTGAGAGGGGCAGGGCCCCTGTGTCGTCCCCCGGAGCCCTGGGGCCCTGAGAGGGGTAGGGCCCCTGTGTCGTCCCCCGGAGCCCTGGGGCCCTGAGAGGGGTAGGGCCCCTGTGTCGTCCCCCGGAGCCCTGGGGCCCTGAGAGGGGTAGGGCCCCTGTGTCGTCCCCCGGAGCCCTGGGGCCCTGAGAGGGGTAGGGCCCCTGTGTCGTCCCCCGGAGCCCTGGTCCCCTGAGAGGGGTAGGGCCCCTGTGTCGTCCCCCGGAGGTGAGAGCAGGTGAGAGCAGGATAAAGACGTGTGAGAATAATCCTCACTAGTCATTTTTTGGGAAATTCCAAACACGGCCGGAAAAATGGCAAAGTCCAGCCTCGGCCGTCCGAGAAATTTTACAAGTCAGAGGGAGAGGGACCCCACAAAAGGGCATATTGGTGAAACAACACCACTGAAAATAAAGCACCGCTTTAATCCCCATAGGCGGGGGAGAATCTGCTCCCCGGGAGCTCACCCGGGAATCCCGGGGAGAGGCTCCCCGGGATTTTTTCCGGCTCCGGGTAAATCTGAGAGTCGGTCTGTACTATTTCGAACACGTATCGGCGGGTTGTAAATATGGCAGAGTCCCAATGACTGGGTTCCAATGGGGGGACGGAAGAGGAGGCCGAGGGGCCTTGTCCTCAACCCCGAGATGGTGCGCCGGCTCGGGAACGGAGCCGGGGAGGCCGGATAAGACCCGCCCGGGTCTCATTAGGAGCGAAGACATTTTCAACAGTTTGCCTGGGGAGCGGTCCCTCTGGGGACCGAACGAAGGAGCGGAGACGGTCGGGTGCCGGCGAGCGGTCCCTCTGGGGGCCGAACGAAGGAGCGGAGACGGTCGGTGGGTCTGCCCGCGGCGGTGCGCCATGCCGGACGCGCGCGGCTTCCGACGGCGGAGGAGGGAACGTCCAGTGTAAGGGGACTGTTCTCTCTGCCCGTCTGTCGGATGTCTGCGCGCGGCCCGGGTAGGCGTGCGGCCCGGGGAGACGCTCGGCCCCGGGGCCCGGTTCTCGACCCGGAGCGGGGGACCCCCCCTGGCTCTCGGTCTGCGGGAGAGGGGGAGCGGTCCCCGGGCCCGAACGATGGATCACTCGGCGGGGGAGCGGTCCCCTCTCACTAGTTAGCCGAGGGAGCGGTCCCTCTTTACGCACGGAGCCCGGGGAGCGGTCAACGGGCCCGAACGATGGATCACTCGGCGGGGGAGCGGTCCCCTCTCACTAGTTAGCCGAGGGAGCGGTCCCTCTTTACGCACGGAGCCCGGGGAGCGGTCCCCGGGCCCGAACGATGGATCACTCGGCGGGGGAGCGGTCCCCTCTCACTAGTTAGCCGAGGGAGCGGTCCCTCTTTACGCACGGAGCCCGGGGAGCGGTCCCCGGGCCCGAACGATGGATCACTCGGCGGGGGAGCGGTCCCCTCTCACTAGTTAGCCGAGGGAGCGGTCCCTCTTTACGCACGGAGCCCGGGGAGCGGTCAACGGGCCCGAACGATGGATCACTCGGCGGGGGAGCGGTCCCCTCTCACTAGTTAGCCGAGGGAGCGGTCCCTCTGACGCACGGAGCCGAGGGAGCGGTCCCTCTTTACGCACGGAGCCCGGGGAGCGGTCCCCGGGCCCGAACGATGGATCACTCGGCGGGGGAGCGGTCCCCTCTTACTTGGCGGCCGGGGGAGCGGTCCCTCTGGGGGCCGAACGAAGGAGCGGAGACGGTCGGGGGCCGGCGAGCCCCGGCGGTCGGTGTGTCTGCCCGCGGCGGTGCGCCATGCCGGACGCGCGCAGCTTCCGACGGCGGAGGAGGGAACGTCCAGTGTAAGTGGACTGTTCCCTCTGCCCCGGCGTCGGCTGACTGTGCGCGGCCCGGGTAGGCGTGCGGCCCGGGGAGGCCCTCGGCCCCGGGGCCCGGCTCTCGACCCGGAGCGTGGGGCCGGAACATGACCAGGACCGCGGGGCCGGAAGAGAGAGCGGTCCGCGGTCAGCAGGAGGGCAGTCTCGGTCAGTCGGAGCGGTCCGCAGCGGACCGTCCCCGACAACCTTCTTTTTCGCAAAGTCCTGGGCATTACCAGGTACGCATGGTTCCGTTTGGAGAGCCAGGGCCCACTAAGTCCCACTGATTACCAGGGCCACATAGTTCTGGAGGCCGAGGCCCTGGAAGTCTAGTGCCCGAGGGGAGGGTGCTTAAGGGTGGGTACACGGGTTCGAACGGTGCGCGAGGTTACCGGGCTGTCCCGGAGGTCCGGTGCCCGGAAAGGTGGGGCCCTGAGAGGGGTAGGGCCCCTCCGTCGACCCCCGGATTCCTGGTCCCCTGAGAGGGGCAGGGCCCCTCTCTATCCCCCCCCAGCCCTGGTCCCCTGTGCGGGGTAGGGCCCCTCCGTCGACCCCCGGAGCCCTGGGGCCCTGAGAGGGGTAGGGCCCCTGTGTCGTCCCCCGGAGCCCTGGTCCCCTGAGAGGGGCAGGGCCCCTCTCTATCCCCCCCCAGCCCTGGTCCCCTGTGCGGGGTAGGGCCCCTCCGTCGACCCCCGGAGCCCTGGTCCCCTGAGAGGGGCAGGGCCCCTGTGTCGTCCCCCGGAGCCCTGGTCCCCTGAGAGGGGCAGGGCCCCTCTCTATCTCCCCCCCAGCCCTGGTCCCCTGTGCGGGGTAGGGCCACTGTGTGATCCCCCCGGAGCCCCGGCCCCAAAATGCGGGTAAAGGCCCTGACGTGTGAGAATTATCCTCAGTAGTGATTTTTTGGCAAAGTCCAAACTCGGCCGGAAAAATGGCAAAGTCCAGCCTCGGCCGGCCGATAAATTTTACAAGTCAGAGGGAGAGGGACCCCACAGAACGGCGTATGGGAGGAACCGCACCACCGAAAATAAAGCATCGCTTTAATCCCCATAGGCGGGGGAGAATCTGCTCCCCGGGAGCTCACCCGGGAATCCCGGGGAGAGGCTCCCCGGGATTTTTTTGGGCTCCGGGTAAATCTGGGAGTCGGTCTGTACTATTTCGAACACGTATCGGCGGGTTGTAAATTGGGCAGAGTCCCAATGACTGGGTTCCAATGGGGGGACGGAGGAGGAGGCCGAGGGGCCTTGTCCTCACCCCGAGATGGTGCGCCGGCTCGGGAACGGAGCCGGGGAGGCCGGATAAGACCCGCCCGGGTCTCATTAGGAGCGAAGACATTTTCAACAGTTTGCCTGGGGAGCGGTCCCTCTGGGGACCGAACGAAGGAGCGGAGACGGTCGGGGGCCGGCGAGCCCCGGCGGTCGGTGGGTCTGCCCGCGGCGGTGCGCCATGCCGGACGCGCGCGGCTTCCGACGGCGGAGGAGGGAACGTCCAGTGTAAGGGGACTGTTCTCTCTGCCCGTCTGTCGGATGTCTGCGCGCGGCCCGGGTAGGCGTGCGGCCCGGGGAGACGCTCGGCCCCGGGGTCCCGGTTCTCGACCCGGAGCGGGGGACCCCCCCTGGCTCTCGGTCTGCGGGAGAGGGGGAGCGGTCCCCCGGCCCGGACGACGGATCACGGCGGGGGAGCGGTCCCTCTTAACACGGCGGGGGAGCGGTCCCTCTTAACACGGACCGAGAAGAGTCTGACGCGCGCGCGAGTCAAAGGGCTTCTCCAAACCCCAAGGCGAAGGCCGGCGCACGCCGGCTGAGGCGGGATCCCGGCCCCTCGGGGCTCCGGGCGCACCGCCGCCCCGTCCCCCTCCCCGCTCTCGGGAAGGGAGGAGGCGCGGAGTGAGAGCGCGCGCGGCAGGACTCCAAAGACGGTCGACTTATGCCCGGAGCTCGGCGGCAGCGTAACGCCCCTGGCTCTCGGATCGCTCGGCGGGGCAGCGGTCCCCGGGCACCCGAACGACGGATCGCTCGGCGGGGGAGCGGTCCCCTCTTACTTGGCGGCCGGGGGAGCGGTCCCCTCTCACTAGTTAGCCGAGGGAGCGGTCCCTCTGACGCACGGAGCCGAGGGAGCGGTCCCTCTTTACGCACGGAGCCCGGGGAGCGGTCCCCATTACTAGTTAGCCGAGGGAGCGGTCCCTCTTTACGCACGGAGCCCGGGGAGCGGTCCCCATTACTAGTTAGCCGAGGGAGCGGTCCCTCTGACGCACGGAGCCGAGGGAGCGGTCCCTCTTTACGCACGGAGCCCGGGGAGCGGTCCCCATTACTAGTTAGCCGAGGGAGCGGTCCCTCTGACGCACGGAGCCGAGGGAGCGGTCCCTCTTTACGCACGGAGCCCGGGGAGCGGTCCCCGTTACGCACGCACCCACACACACTCACTGTCTCCCACGGTCCGAAAGGCAAACGTCTCCGGCCTAGGGAGGGCCGTCGGGGGGGTCTTATCTCCCCCGGCCGGTTCCTCTCGACCGCCGGAGCGCCTCCGGGCCGGTCCGCGCGACAGGGGGAGCGTTCCCCCTGCCGCCGGTGCCGCAGCCGCCCTCCTCACGGCGAGGCCGAGTCGCCCCGTCTCACCCGGTCGTCCTACACGGCGGCGTGGCGGGTGAGCGCGCAGGTGGCCTCGGCGGGCCCCCCTGCGCCTCTCCCTCCCGCCCGTCGCCGAAAGCACCGTTTCTCACAACCTCCCGGTCGCTCCCGGTTCCTCCTCTTTTACCGCACGACTGCCGGCGAGGCGCCCCCCTCCGCGGCGGGGCCCTGCCGACAGCGCGCTCTCCTCCGGGCGTCGGGGGTCCGCCCTCCTTCGCCCGCCCTCGGGGCTACCTGGTTGATCCTGCCAGTAACATATGCTTGTCTCAAAGATTAAGCCATGCAAGTCTAAGTACGCACGGCCTGTACAGTGAAACTGCGAATGGCTCATTAAATCAGTTATGGTTCCTTTGATCGCTCCCCTGTTACTTGGATAACTGTGGTAATTCTAGAGCTAATACATGCGACCGAGCGCCGACCCCCATCCGCTGGCGGGGAGGCGCGCATTTATCAGCACCGCTCCCCACGGCCCGGCGCGCGGCGGGCGGCGGAGGGCGACCTCCCCGTCCCCACGCCGGGACCCGCACTGGTGACTCTGGATAACCTCTGGCCGATCGCTGGCCCTCCGCGGCGGCGACGTCTCATTCGAATGTCTGCCCTATCAACTTTCGATGGCAGTTTCTGGGACTTCCACGGTGACGACGGGTTACGGGGAATCGGGGTTCGATTCCGGAGAGGGAGCCTGAGAAACGGCTACCACATCCAAGGAAGGCAGCAGGCGCGCAAATTACCCACTCCCGACTCGGGGAGGTAGTGACGAAAAATAACGATACGGGCCTCTGTGGAGGCGTCGTGATCGGAATGAGTACAAACACAAACCCCTTTGCGAGGATCCATCGGAGGGCAAGTCTGGTGCCAGCAGCCGCGGTAATTCCAGCTCCGATAGCGTATATTAATGTTGCTGCAGTTAAAAAGCTCGTAGTTGGATATCGGCGACGGGCGTGCCGGACGGAGGAGCGGGCGGCGGGCGGCGGGCGCCCGGAAGGCGCGCGGCGGCCCTCGGCCGCCCCCCGGGGGACTCTGTTCCCTGGCGGGGCGCGCCGGGCGGTGCGCCGGCGGCGCGGCCGGATGTCCCGCTTGCTACCCCCGCGACCCCACCCGTTGACTCGGGACGGCCGCTCCGAGCCCCTCTCTCGAGGGCCCCCCCGACGCCCTTAAGCTGGGTGTCCCGCGGGACCCCCGGAGCGTTTACTTTGAATAAAATAGAGTGCTCAAAGCAGGCGTCGACAAAAACGGCCCTTGAATACCAGAGCCAAGCACGATGGAACAGGGCCCCGGGGTCGCACGCGCGTGGGAAATCCAGGCGACCTTCCCGGGGTGCATGATTAAGAGGGACGGCCGGGGGCATTCGTACTGCGCCGCTAGAGGTGAAATTCTTGGACCGGCGCAGGACGGGCGAAAGCGAAGGCATTTGCCAAGAATGTTTTCATTAATCAAGAACGAAAGTCGGAGGTTCGAAGACGATCAGATACCGTCGTAGTTCCGACCGTAAACCATGCCGACTGGCGATCCGGCGGCGTCCACACCTACGACCCGCCGGGCAGCCTCCGGGAAACCAAAGTCTTTAGGTTCCGGGGGGAGTATGGTTGCAAAGCTGAAACTTAAAGGAATTGACGGAAGGGCACCACCAGGAGTGGAGCCTGCGGCTTAATTCGACTCAACACGGGGAACCTCACCCGGCCCGGACACGGACAGGATTGACAGATTGACGGCTCTTTCTCGATTCCGTGGGTGGTGGTGCATGGCCGTTCGTAGTTGGTGGAGCGATTTGTCTGGTTAATTCCGATAACGAACGAGACTCCGGCTTGCTAAATAGCTTCCGGCTCCGGCGCGGGTCGGACCCAGCTTCTTAGAGGGACAAGCGGAAGATCAAGCCGCGCGAGATGGAGCAATAACAGGTCTGTGATGCCCTTAGATGTCCGGGGCCGCACGCGCGCTACACTGAGCGGGCCAGCGCGTGCCTACCCTACGCTCGAGAGGCTCGGGTAACCCGCTCCACCCCGCTCGTGATTGGGATCGGGGGCTGACATTGCCCCCGTAAACGAGGAATTCCCAGTAAGTGCGGGTCACTAGCCCGCGTTGATTAAGTCCCTGCCCTTTGTACACACCGCCCGTCGCTACTACCGATGGATGGCTCGGTGAGGTCCCCGGATCGGGGCCGGCGAGGCCCGTCGCAAGGCGGGCCCGCCGACGCTTCGAAAAGACGATCGAACCGGGCTACCTAGAGGAAGTAAAAGTCGTAACAAGGTTTCTGTAGGGGAACCTGCAGAAGGATCATTAACGGGGAGACCGTCGGTCGGTCGGTCGGCCGCTCGGGTCTCACGTACTCCCACGGGGCGGAGAGTCGAGAGGGGGTCCTCCGGGGCTCCCTCCCTCCCCGTCTCTGTCCTCGGGGGGCCGGAGAGTCGAGAGGGGGTCCCCCGGGGCCCTCTCCCTCCCCGCCTCCGCTCGGTGAAACACGTTCGGCCGGCGGCGGCCGTATTACATCTGTCCTACTCGGGGCGCGCCCCTCCTCGGAGGAGCGTGTCACCTTTCCAAGAAAAACAAACGTACGACTCTTAGCGGTGGATCACTCGGCTCGTGCGTCGATGAAGAACGCAGCTAGCTGCGAGAAGTGATGTGAATTGCAGGACACAAAACTGATCATCGACCCTTCGAACGCACATTGCGGCCCCGGGTCGCCTGCGCTGCCCGCGCGCGTGGGGGAGAGGGGAAGGACGCCCGTCCCCCCGGCTCCCGGCCGTACCGTCGACCTCCCCGAGCCCACGAGCCTCGTCCCCCTTCACCCCGGGGGCGAGCCGTACTCTTACCCCCGTTTGTTCGACCTCAGATCAGACGAGACGACCCGCTGAACTTAAGCATATCAGTAAGCGGAGGAAAAGAAACTAACAAGGATTCCCCCAGTAGCGGCGAGCGAAGAGGGAAGAGCCCAGCGCCGAATCCCCGGGGGAGTGAATCCACCGAGGGACATGTGGCGTACGGAAGTCCGCTCCCGGTCCGGTGCCGCCAGGGGGCCCGAGTCCTTCCGAGGGAGGCCCCGCGGAGGGTGAGAGGCCCGTAGCGGCCCCCGGCGGGCCGGAGCGCGTTCTTCCCGGAGTCGGGTTGCTTGGGAATGCAGCCCAAAGCGGGTGGTAAACTCCATCTAAGGCTAAATACCGGCACGAGACCGATAGCGAACAAGTACCTTGAGGGAAAGTTGAAAAGGACTTTGAAGAGAGAGTTCAAGAGGGCGTGAAACCGTTGAGAGGTAAACGGGTGGGGTCCGCGCGGTCCGCCCGGAGGATTCAAC
>NW_028176220.1:55000-67500 GCF_949987555.1 Borostomias antarcticus
CTCCGGGTAAATCTGAGAGTCGGTCTGTACTATTTCGAACACGTATCATCCCGTTGTAAATTGGTCAGAGTCCGAATGGCTGTGATCCAATGGGGGGACGGAAGAGGAGGCCGAGGGGCCTTGTCCTCAACCCCGAGATGGAACACCGGCTCGGGAACGGAGCCGGGAGGGCGAATAAGTCGTAACAACCCCGGTTAAAAAGCTCAAAAAAGAGCCGTGATGTTTGCACTCGGGCGCATCGTCGTAACCCCGGACACCGCTCCTCTCGCTCTCGGATGGTCGTGTGTCTCGTGGCTGACATTGGCGGGGGTCCTCCGGTCTGTGTTGCAGGTGCAGATTCGGGGATTACCCCCCTTTGTCGGCGTCCCACGAGACGGCGTACTACCCCGGCGGCGGAGCGGTGGGAAGGGAGCGAACGCTGGTGTCCGTGCGTCCATCCCGTCTCACCTTAGGATCACGGCGGGGGAGCGGTCCCCCTTAACAGACGGAGAGGTGAGAGGGGGTCCCCCGGGGCTCCCTCCCTCTCCGCCTCTGTCCTCTGAGGCGGCGGAGAGTCGAGAGGGGGCCCCCTCCGTCCCTCTCCGCCTCAGCGCTCGGTGAAACCCGTCCGGCCGGCGGCGGCCGTATTACATCTGTCCTCGGGGCGGAGAGGTGAGAGGGGGTCCCCCGGGGCTCCCTCCCTCTCCGCCTCTGTCCTCTGAGGCGGCGGAGAGTCGAGAGGGGGCCCCCTCCGTCCCTCTCCGCCTCAGCGCTCGGTGAAACCCGTCCGGCCGGCGGCGGCCGTATTACATCTGTCCTCGGGGCGGAGAGGTGAGAGGGGGTCCTCCGGGGCTCCCTCCCTCTCCGCCTCTGTCCTCGGAGGCGGCGGAGAGTCGAGAGGGGGTCCTCCGGGGCCCCCTCCGTCCCTCTCCGTCCCCCGCCGGGACCCGCACGACTGCCGGCGAGGCGCCCCGGCGGCGGGGCCCTGCCGACAGCGCAGCACATACGCTTGTTACAGCCCCGAGGCGGGTTCATTGCGCTCGGGCGCAGCTTTTAACCCCGGACACCGCTCCTCTCGCTCTTGGCTCCGTCCGACATCGGCGTTGGTCCTCCGTGTCTGCCCTGCAAGCAGATTCGGGGACTCCTCTCCTTTGTCGCGGGACCAGGGGTGGCTTCACCACCCCGGCAGCGGAGCGGTCGGATGGGAGCGAATGCTGGTGTCCGTGCGTCCTTCCCGTCGACCTTTATGGGCTTTAATTGAAATCGAAAGATGGTGTTGCGTGGGCCCTGTGAGGGGGAGCGGTCCCTCTTGCGCACGGAGCCCGGGGAGCGGTCCCTCACGGGGACATATCGGTAATAAGACCCGCCTGGGTCTCATTAGGAGCAAAGACAAACAGTTGCGGGGCCGCTCGTGGGGCTTCCGACGGCGGAGTGGGATCGTCCTGTGTAAGGGGGCGGTTCTTTCTCTTGGCGTCGGATGTCTGCGTGCGGCCCGGGGCCGCTCGTGGGGCTTCCGACGGCGGAGTGGGATCGTCCTGTGTAAGGGGACAGTTCTTTCTCTTGGCGTCGGATGTCTGCGTGCGGCCCGGAGCAGGGGAAGCGTAGCACCCCTGGCTCTCTGTCTGCGGGAGGGGGAGCGGTCCCCCGCCCCGGACGACGGATCACGGCGGGGGAGCGGTCCCCCTTAACACACTCGGTGAAACCCGTCCGGCCGGCGGCGGCCGTATTACATCTGTCCTCGGGGCGGAGAGGTGAGAGGGGGTCCCCCGGGGCTCCCTCCCTCTCCGCCTCTGTCCTCGGAGGCGGCGGAGAGTCGAGAGGGGGTCCTCCGGGGCCCCCTCCGTCCCTCTCCGTCCCCCGCCGGGACCCGCACGACTGCCGGCGAGGCGCCCCGGCGGCGGGGCCCTGCCGACAGCGCAGCACATACGCTTGTTACAGCCCCGAGGCGGGTTCATTGCGCTCGGGCGCAGCTTTTAACCCCGGACACCGCTCCTCTCGCTCTTGGCTCCGTCCGACATCGGCGTTGGTCCTCCGTGTCTGCCCTGCAAGCAGATTCGGGGACTCCTCTCCTTTGTCGCGGGACCAGGGGTGGCTTCACCACCCCGGCAGCGGAGCGGTCGGATGGGAGCGAATGCTGGTGTCCGTGCGTCCTTCCCGTCGACCTTTATGGGCTTTAATTGAAATCGAAAGATGGTGTTGCGTGGGCCCTGTGAGGGGGAGCGGTCCCTCTTGCGCACGGAGCCCGGGGAGCGGTCCCTCACGGGGACATATCGGTAATAAGACCCGCCTGGGTCTCATTAGGAGCAAAGACAAACAGTTGCGGGGCCGCTCGTGGGGCTTCCGACGGCGGAGTGGGATCGTCCTGTGTAAGGGGGCGGTTCTTTCTCTTGGCGTCGGATGTCTGCGTGCGGCCCGGGGCCGCTCGTGGGGCTTCCGACGGCGGAGTGGGATCGTCCTGTGTAAGGGGACAGTTCTTTCTCTTGGCGTCGGATGTCTGCGTGCGGCCCGGAGCAGGGGAAGCGTAGCACCCCTGGCTCTCTGTCTGCGGGAGGGGGAGCGGTCCCCCGCCCCGGACGACGGATCACGGCGGGGGAGCGGTCCCCCTTAACACACTCGGTGAAACCCGTCCGGCCGGCGGCGGCCGTATTACATCTGTCCTCGGGGCGGAGAGGTGAGAGGGGGTCCCCCGGGGCTCCCTCCCTCTCCGCCTCTGTCCTCGGAGGCGGCGGAGAGTCGAGAGGGGGTCCTCCGGGGCCCCCTCCGTCCCTCTCCGTCCCCCGCCGGGACCCGCACGACTGCCGGCGAGGCGCCCCGGCGGCGGGGCCCTGCCGAGAGCGAAGCTCATACGCTTGTTTCGCACGGCCGGTACAGTGAAGCGTCGAATTTACCCCGAAAGATGGTAGTGCATGGGCTGTGTGAGGGGGAGCGGTCCCTCTCACGCACGGAGCCCGGGGAGCGGTCCCTCTGAAGGCAGCAGGCGTGCAAATTCCACACGCAAGCCGGGACAGTCCGATGAGCGGCGGTGCCGGGAGTCGACGGGGTGGAGGGGAGAGTTCGGTGGGGCGGGCCGGCCGCGCGCGTGCGGTGCGGGTCCCGGGGTTGGTGTCCGCCTCGCCGCTTACACCGGCGTCCGTGCGGAAGGCCACCCGGGGTCCGTCGTCGGCGCGCGCGGTCCCCGCTTCCCTTATTCTCTATCTCTCCCCCTCCCCTTCTCCCGTCCGCTGCGAGCCCGGGGGGAGAACTGAGTCAGAAAACGAAGGCAGAGGGAGGCGACTCCTAGAAGGAGAAAACCGACAGCCTTCACGAGGCCTCCTTTGTAAGTAGCAAGAAATGGTGAAAACCAGCTTGTGAAACTAATGTCGGCCTGTCGGAATTCTCAAAAGTCCAAGGGATCCTGGCCGGTTCGGCCGACCGTCGCTCCCCTCTGGGTAACCGGGTGGGAGCGAGAGGTCGGCCGGACTTGCCAGGATCCCTTTTTTTTTGTTTTGTGTTTCAGACTACCAGGGCCCCGGATTTAGCCGGGTGAGAGGGCCAGTTTGAGCCCGCTAAATAGAGGTCGATTGATGTAAATAATCGCCGGCCAAGAGCCCCGGATTTAGCCGGGTGAGAGGGCCAGTTTGAGCCCGCTAAATAGAGGTCGATTGATGTAAATAATCGCCGGCCAAGAGCCCCGGATTTAGCCGGGTGAGAGGGCCAGTTTGAGCCCGCTAAATAGTGGTCGATTGATGTAAACAATCGCCGGCCCAGAGCCCCGGATTTAGCCGGGTGAGAGGGCCAGTTTGAGACCGCTAAACAGTGGTCCATTGACGTAAACAATCGCCGGCCCAGAGCGGTCCATGTGATTGTTTACGCAGCCCTGATTAGGGTTAGAGCTCGAATGGGCGTGGCTCTAACCCGGAAACATGTGCGGGCACGACACGGGCAAGCACGCACCATTTTGAAGGTTTTCGGCAGCAGAAATGCCACGGTGGGGAAAGCCGAAACACGATTACAAGCGCCCGGAGAAAGTTTGTAAGATTTGTGGCGGAAAAGGTATTCGCCGGCTAGACAAACACTTGCGGTCCGCGCACAAAATACTGCCTGGAACTCCGGCGTATATCGACTTCACAGCGGAGTCCGGGCGAAAGAGCATGCCGGCGCAGGTGCTCGACTTAGGGGAGGAACCGGAGCTCAATGCGGGGACCGGACCAGAGCTCGATCTGGGGACCGGACCGGAGCTCGATGCGGGGAGTAAATCGCGGGGCAAGTCGCCCGAGGCAGAACCGGGCACCAGCGGCCTTGAAACGCCCGAAGCAGAACCGGGCACAAGCGGCCTTGAAACGCCCGAAGCAGAACCGGGCACAAGCGGCCTTGAAAGGCCCGAAGCAGAACCGGGCACAAGCGGCCTTGAAACGCCCGAAGCAGAACCGGGCACAAGCGGCCTTGAAACGCCCGAAGCAGAACCGGGCACAAGCGGCCTTGAAACGCCCGAAGCAGAACCGGGCACAAGCGGCCTTGAAACGCCCGAAGCAGAACCGGGCACAAGCGGCCTTGAAAGGCCCGAAGCAGAACCGGGCACAAGCGGCCTTGAAATGCTAGCGGAGCTGGCTACATTGCCCTGCGGCCAGGCGGTTCGATCGACCGACAGTAGCACATCGCCGTTGGGGTCGGACGGAGGGCGAGACGGGCCTATTGAACCGGGGCCTGGAGCCGACAGCTGGTCAGAGCGAGGGGCCACTAGCGAGAGCCAGACAGATGACGAACGGATGGAGCTGCCGTTGAGTCTAAAAGATCCGGCTTTGTCTGAGGTAGCTAGCGGGGTATTAGAGGCATATTGCCGGCACTTATTAGGTGCGTTTCCCTCGGAAAAGCGTCGTCAAAATACCCACTCTAGCCTCCGGCGGGTAATAGAGTTCCTCAAGACCTTACATGGTCCATCCGGTGATGTTGATGAACGGATGTCTGGTCTAAAGAACCATCGGATGACAGATAGGTGGTTAAGGGAACTAAAAGCCCGCCCGATTGCACCGACAACGGTGAACAATTATTGCCTAGATATCTCTGCCTTCCTCCGGCACCTGTCTGAATACAAGCCCCTTGCTTGTGGCCCCAGCGTGCTACGGAGGTTACGCTTGAAATTTGCAAAGATACTACGCGACCAGCGCCGGTGTGTGAGACAGCACCGGGAAAAGGTATACAAATCAGTCCAAGCGACGCTCTTAACGGCGGCCCAATTAACAGAACTCCTCGGTGCGATCCGGAGATCCATACCGGACCTCTTCGATGGCCTGGAATTAGATCCTTGCCACCGAAAATCGAACCGATTGGCGGCGAGTATCGTCATCTATCTGACGGCTCTTAATGGTTGCCGGAGGGGTAAGTTTTATCGACCGGGGAACGGTTCATTTATCGTCCGACCCATTGATCTAATCGGACCATATTATATGCTTGTTCTTCCCCCAGGAACCTGGATCAATCTCAAAGGGGATGACATCGATCGAGCAACCCAGCGAGACGGTCTATTCCTGGTCGGAGTGGCCGAACACAAGACGGCACATTTACACGGGGAAGCAGTCCTCTGTTGTAAGGCAGAAGAATATCAATGGCTGGCCCGGTATCGAACCGCGGCAAAGCGGCTCCCCGGATACAGGTGAGCCAGTGGAATGAACCAGGGACAAGGGGAATAAACCATGTGTCTGTCCCTGAGCAGGTAAACAAGGCTGATCGAGTCTAAAACTAATATTCTGCTCTCTCATTGTCTCCAGGAAAGGCCCATCGACCCTCTTCTTCAGCAGTAGCGGACAGCCGGCGGTGAATCTCTCCGTCAGCGTCAACAGAGTCTTCCAGGCCATGGGCTACCCTGGGATGACATTACACAAATTGCGACATGTTTTAGCTACTTTAAGCTGGGAGAAACTCGAGGCCGGTGACCGCACATTGGTTGCCCAGCACATGTGCCACAGTCTGAACGCCCAAGAATCGTACTATGTCCGCCTCGGCTCGGTCGAGCGGCATGTGAAAGCACGGGGACTGATGGAACGATTGCTGGCACCGTGAAAGTTCAAATAAATGGCCATTCAATGGCGAAATGTGAACAGCAGAGTATGTGTGAATCAATCAACCTTACAACACATACTCAATAATCATAATCAATCCCCCGGAGCCCTGGGGCCCTGAGAGGGGTAGGGCCCCTGTGTCGTCCCCCGGAGCCCTGGGGCCCTGAGAGGGGTAGGGCCCCTGTGTCGTCCCCCGGAGCCCTGGTCCCCTGAGAGGGGCAGGGCCCCTGTGTCGTCCCCCGGAGCCCTGGGGCCCTGAGAGGGGTAGGGCCCCTGTGTCGTCCCCCGGAGCCCTGGTCCCCTGAGAGGGGCAGGGCCCCTGTGTCGTCCCCCGGAGCCCTGGTCCCCTGAGAGGGGCAGGGCCCCTGTGTCGTCCCCCGGAGCCCTGGTCCCCTGAGAGGGGCAGGGCCCCTGTGTCGTCCCCCGGAGCCCTGGGGCCCTGAGAGGGGTAGGGCCCCTGTGTCGTCCCCCGGAGCCCTGGGGCCCTGAGAGGGGTAGGGCCCCTGTGTCGTCCCCCGGAGCCCTGGGGCCCTGAGAGGGGTAGGGCCCCTGTGTCGTCCCCCGGAGCCCTGGGGCCCTGAGAGGGGTAGGGCCCCTGTGTCGTCCCCCGGAGCCCTGGTCCCCTGAGAGGGGTAGGGCCCCTGTGTCGTCCCCCGGAGGTGAGAGCAGGTGAGAGCAGGATAAAGACGTGTGAGAATAATCCTCACTAGTCATTTTTTGGGAAATTCCAAACACGGCCGGAAAAATGGCAAAGTCCAGCCTCGGCCGTCCGAGAAATTTTACAAGTCAGAGGGAGAGGGACCCCACAAAAGGGCATATTGGTGAAACAACACCACTGAAAATAAAGCACCGCTTTAATCCCCATAGGCGGGGGAGAATCTGCTCCCCGGGAGCTCACCCGGGAATCCCGGGGAGAGGCTCCCCGGGATTTTTTCCGGCTCCGGGTAAATCTGAGAGTCGGTCTGTACTATTTCGAACACGTATCGGCGGGTTGTAAATATGGCAGAGTCCCAATGACTGGGTTCCAATGGGGGGACGGAAGAGGAGGCCGAGGGGCCTTGTCCTCAACCCCGAGATGGTGCGCCGGCTCGGGAACGGAGCCGGGGAGGCCGGATAAGACCCGCCCGGGTCTCATTAGGAGCGAAGACATTTTCAACAGTTTGCCTGGGGAGCGGTCCCTCTGGGGACCGAACGAAGGAGCGGAGACGGTCGGGTGCCGGCGAGCGGTCCCTCTGGGGGCCGAACGAAGGAGCGGAGACGGTCGGTGGGTCTGCCCGCGGCGGTGCGCCATGCCGGACGCGCGCGGCTTCCGACGGCGGAGGAGGGAACGTCCAGTGTAAGGGGACTGTTCTCTCTGCCCGTCTGTCGGATGTCTGCGCGCGGCCCGGGTAGGCGTGCGGCCCGGGGAGACGCTCGGCCCCGGGGCCCGGTTCTCGACCCGGAGCGGGGGACCCCCCCTGGCTCTCGGTCTGCGGGAGAGGGGGAGCGGTCCCCGGGCCCGAACGATGGATCACTCGGCGGGGGAGCGGTCCCCTCTCACTAGTTAGCCGAGGGAGCGGTCCCTCTTTACGCACGGAGCCCGGGGAGCGGTCAACGGGCCCGAACGATGGATCACTCGGCGGGGGAGCGGTCCCCTCTCACTAGTTAGCCGAGGGAGCGGTCCCTCTTTACGCACGGAGCCCGGGGAGCGGTCCCCGGGCCCGAACGATGGATCACTCGGCGGGGGAGCGGTCCCCTCTCACTAGTTAGCCGAGGGAGCGGTCCCTCTTTACGCACGGAGCCCGGGGAGCGGTCCCCGGGCCCGAACGATGGATCACTCGGCGGGGGAGCGGTCCCCTCTCACTAGTTAGCCGAGGGAGCGGTCCCTCTTTACGCACGGAGCCCGGGGAGCGGTCAACGGGCCCGAACGATGGATCACTCGGCGGGGGAGCGGTCCCCTCTCACTAGTTAGCCGAGGGAGCGGTCCCTCTGACGCACGGAGCCGAGGGAGCGGTCCCTCTTTACGCACGGAGCCCGGGGAGCGGTCCCCGGGCCCGAACGATGGATCACTCGGCGGGGGAGCGGTCCCCTCTTACTTGGCGGCCGGGGGAGCGGTCCCTCTGGGGGCCGAACGAAGGAGCGGAGACGGTCGGGGGCCGGCGAGCCCCGGCGGTCGGTGTGTCTGCCCGCGGCGGTGCGCCATGCCGGACGCGCGCAGCTTCCGACGGCGGAGGAGGGAACGTCCAGTGTAAGTGGACTGTTCCCTCTGCCCCGGCGTCGGCTGACTGTGCGCGGCCCGGGTAGGCGTGCGGCCCGGGGAGGCCCTCGGCCCCGGGGCCCGGCTCTCGACCCGGAGCGTGGGGCCGGAACATGACCAGGACCGCGGGGCCGGAAGAGAGAGCGGTCCGCGGTCAGCAGGAGGGCAGTCTCGGTCAGTCGGAGCGGTCCGCAGCGGACCGTCCCCGACAACCTTCTTTTTCGCAAAGTCCTGGGCATTACCAGGTACGCATGGTTCCGTTTGGAGAGCCAGGGCCCACTAAGTCCCACTGATTACCAGGGCCACATAGTTCTGGAGGCCGAGGCCCTGGAAGTCTAGTGCCCGAGGGGAGGGTGCTTAAGGGTGGGTACACGGGTTCGAACGGTGCGCGAGGTTACCGGGCTGTCCCGGAGGTCCGGTGCCCGGAAAGGTGGGGCCCTGAGAGGGGTAGGGCCCCTCCGTCGACCCCCGGATTCCTGGTCCCCTGAGAGGGGCAGGGCCCCTCTCTATCCCCCCCCAGCCCTGGTCCCCTGTGCGGGGTAGGGCCCCTCCGTCGACCCCCGGAGCCCTGGGGCCCTGAGAGGGGTAGGGCCCCTGTGTCGTCCCCCGGAGCCCTGGTCCCCTGAGAGGGGCAGGGCCCCTCTCTATCCCCCCCCAGCCCTGGTCCCCTGTGCGGGGTAGGGCCCCTCCGTCGACCCCCGGAGCCCTGGTCCCCTGAGAGGGGCAGGGCCCCTGTGTCGTCCCCCGGAGCCCTGGTCCCCTGAGAGGGGCAGGGCCCCTCTCTATCTCCCCCCCAGCCCTGGTCCCCTGTGCGGGGTAGGGCCACTGTGTGATCCCCCCGGAGCCCCGGCCCCAAAATGCGGGTAAAGGCCCTGACGTGTGAGAATTATCCTCAGTAGTGATTTTTTGGCAAAGTCCAAACTCGGCCGGAAAAATGGCAAAGTCCAGCCTCGGCCGGCCGATAAATTTTACAAGTCAGAGGGAGAGGGACCCCACAGAACGGCGTATGGGAGGAACCGCACCACCGAAAATAAAGCATCGCTTTAATCCCCATAGGCGGGGGAGAATCTGCTCCCCGGGAGCTCACCCGGGAATCCCGGGGAGAGGCTCCCCGGGATTTTTTTGGGCTCCGGGTAAATCTGGGAGTCGGTCTGTACTATTTCGAACACGTATCGGCGGGTTGTAAATTGGGCAGAGTCCCAATGACTGGGTTCCAATGGGGGGACGGAGGAGGAGGCCGAGGGGCCTTGTCCTCACCCCGAGATGGTGCGCCGGCTCGGGAACGGAGCCGGGGAGGCCGGATAAGACCCGCCCGGGTCTCATTAGGAGCGAAGACATTTTCAACAGTTTGCCTGGGGAGCGGTCCCTCTGGGGACCGAACGAAGGAGCGGAGACGGTCGGGGGCCGGCGAGCCCCGGCGGTCGGTGGGTCTGCCCGCGGCGGTGCGCCATGCCGGACGCGCGCGGCTTCCGACGGCGGAGGAGGGAACGTCCAGTGTAAGGGGACTGTTCTCTCTGCCCGTCTGTCGGATGTCTGCGCGCGGCCCGGGTAGGCGTGCGGCCCGGGGAGACGCTCGGCCCCGGGGTCCCGGTTCTCGACCCGGAGCGGGGGACCCCCCCTGGCTCTCGGTCTGCGGGAGAGGGGGAGCGGTCCCCCGGCCCGGACGACGGATCACGGCGGGGGAGCGGTCCCTCTTAACACGGCGGGGGAGCGGTCCCTCTTAACACGGACCGAGAAGAGTCTGACGCGCGCGCGAGTCAAAGGGCTTCTCCAAACCCCAAGGCGAAGGCCGGCGCACGCCGGCTGAGGCGGGATCCCGGCCCCTCGGGGCTCCGGGCGCACCGCCGCCCCGTCCCCCTCCCCGCTCTCGGGAAGGGAGGAGGCGCGGAGTGAGAGCGCGCGCGGCAGGACTCCAAAGACGGTCGACTTATGCCCGGAGCTCGGCGGCAGCGTAACGCCCCTGGCTCTCGGATCGCTCGGCGGGGCAGCGGTCCCCGGGCACCCGAACGACGGATCGCTCGGCGGGGGAGCGGTCCCCTCTTACTTGGCGGCCGGGGGAGCGGTCCCCTCTCACTAGTTAGCCGAGGGAGCGGTCCCTCTGACGCACGGAGCCGAGGGAGCGGTCCCTCTTTACGCACGGAGCCCGGGGAGCGGTCCCCATTACTAGTTAGCCGAGGGAGCGGTCCCTCTTTACGCACGGAGCCCGGGGAGCGGTCCCCATTACTAGTTAGCCGAGGGAGCGGTCCCTCTGACGCACGGAGCCGAGGGAGCGGTCCCTCTTTACGCACGGAGCCCGGGGAGCGGTCCCCATTACTAGTTAGCCGAGGGAGCGGTCCCTCTGACGCACGGAGCCGAGGGAGCGGTCCCTCTTTACGCACGGAGCCCGGGGAGCGGTCCCCGTTACGCACGCACCCACACACACTCACTGTCTCCCACGGTCCGAAAGGCAAACGTCTCC
Source organism: Borostomias antarcticus (assembly GCF_949987555.1). NCBI lineage: Eukaryota > Metazoa > Chordata > Actinopteri > Stomiiformes > Stomiidae > Borostomias > Borostomias antarcticus. The sequence goes on from NW_028176220.1 coordinate 65,709, forward strand.
GGCCTAGGGAGGGCCGTCGGGGGGGTCTTATCTCCCCCGGCCGGTTCCTCTCGACCGCCGGAGCGCCTCCGGGCCGGTCCGCGCGACAGGGGGAGCGTTCCCCCTGCCGCCGGTGCCGCAGCCGCCCTCCTCACGGCGAGGCCGAGTCGCCCCGTCTCACCCGGTCGTCCTACACGGCGGCGTGGCGGGTGAGCGCGCAGGTGGCCTCGGCGGGCCCCCCTGCGCCTCTCCCTCCCGCCCGTCGCCGAAAGCACCGTTTCTCACAACCTCCCGGTCGCTCCCGGTTCCTCCTCTTTTACCGCACGACTGCCGGCGAGGCGCCCCCCTCCGCGGCGGGGCCCTGCCGACAGCGCGCTCTCCTCCGGGCGTCGGGGGTCCGCCCTCCTTCGCCCGCCCTCGGGGCTACCTGGTTGATCCTGCCAGTAACATATGCTTGTCTCAAAGATTAAGCCATGCAAGTCTAAGTACGCACGGCCTGTACAGTGAAACTGCGAATGGCTCATTAAATCAGTTATGGTTCCTTTGATCGCTCCCCTGTTACTTGGATAACTGTGGTAATTCTAGAGCTAATACATGCGACCGAGCGCCGACCCCCATCCGCTGGCGGGGAGGCGCGCATTTATCAGCACCGCTCCCCACGGCCCGGCGCGCGGCGGGCGGCGGAGGGCGACCTCCCCGTCCCCACGCCGGGACCCGCACTGGTGACTCTGGATAACCTCTGGCCGATCGCTGGCCCTCCGCGGCGGCGACGTCTCATTCGAATGTCTGCCCTATCAACTTTCGATGGCAGTTTCTGGGACTTCCACGGTGACGACGGGTTACGGGGAATCGGGGTTCGATTCCGGAGAGGGAGCCTGAGAAACGGCTACCACATCCAAGGAAGGCAGCAGGCGCGCAAATTACCCACTCCCGACTCGGGGAGGTAGTGACGAAAAATAACGATACGGGCCTCTGTGGAGGCGTCGTGATCGGAATGAGTACAAACACAAACCCCTTTGCGAGGATCCATCGGAGGGCAAGTCTGGTGCCAGCAGCCGCGGTAATTCCAGCTCCGATAGCGTATATTAATGTTGCTGCAGTTAAAAAGCTCGTAGTTGGATATCGGCGACGGGCGTGCCGGACGGAGGAGCGGGCGGCGGGCGGCGGGCGCCCGGAAGGCGCGCGGCGGCCCTCGGCCGCCCCCCGGGGGACTCTGTTCCCTGGCGGGGCGCGCCGGGCGGTGCGCCGGCGGCGCGGCCGGATGTCCCGCTTGCTACCCCCGCGACCCCACCCGTTGACTCGGGACGGCCGCTCCGAGCCCCTCTCTCGAGGGCCCCCCCGACGCCCTTAAGCTGGGTGTCCCGCGGGACCCCCGGAGCGTTTACTTTGAATAAAATAGAGTGCTCAAAGCAGGCGTCGACAAAAACGGCCCTTGAATACCAGAGCCAAGCACGATGGAACAGGGCCCCGGGGTCGCACGCGCGTGGGAAATCCAGGCGACCTTCCCGGGGTGCATGATTAAGAGGGACGGCCGGGGGCATTCGTACTGCGCCGCTAGAGGTGAAATTCTTGGACCGGCGCAGGACGGGCGAAAGCGAAGGCATTTGCCAAGAATGTTTTCATTAATCAAGAACGAAAGTCGGAGGTTCGAAGACGATCAGATACCGTCGTAGTTCCGACCGTAAACCATGCCGACTGGCGATCCGGCGGCGTCCACACCTACGACCCGCCGGGCAGCCTCCGGGAAACCAAAGTCTTTAGGTTCCGGGGGGAGTATGGTTGCAAAGCTGAAACTTAAAGGAATTGACGGAAG
>NW_028176219.1:0-7500 GCF_949987555.1 Borostomias antarcticus
GAGGGAGAGAGAGGGAGAGAGAGGGAGAGAGAGGGAGAGAGGGAGAGAGAGGGAGAGAGAGAGAGAGAGAGAGAGAAGGTCCTTCACAGTGACTGACATCATTCTATGACCATCAGAGCAGCTATATGTTGGACAGGACCCCGAGGCAACTTGAGCCCAACAAACTCAGCTTCATCATCACCGACCACACAGGCCTAGAGACAACATGGAACACAGAACGCTTTATATGGAACACAGAACGCTGTACACGGAACACTGCATACGGAACACAGAACGCTGTATAGAACACAGAACGCTGTACACGGAACACAGAACGCTGTACACGGAACACAGAACGCTGTATACGGAACACAGAACGCTGTACACGGAACACAGAACGCTGTACACGGAACACAGAACGCTGTATATAGAACACAGAACGCTGTATACGGAACACAGAACGCTGTATATAGAACACAGAACGCTGTACACGGAACACAGAACGCTGTATACGGAACACAGAACGCTGTACACGGAACACAGAACGCTGTATATAGAACACAGAACGCTGTATACGGAACACAGAACGCTGTATACGGAACACAGAACGCTGTACACAGAACACAGAACGCTGTACACGGAACACTGCATACGGAACACGGAACCCAGGGCTCAGTAGAGGAACACGCGGGCGCATCCCGAGGGTTGGACATCCACACAGCGAGTTCTTCAGTGAGAACAGCCACTAACTGGCACTTGTGGGCTTCAATGTTTATTTATACAACACTTCCGCACACATCTCAACTCATCGCATGCTGTCACTGTGACCAGAATAGCCCAAATATGTCGCCCATCACAGTGAAATGACTTAACCAGCGAGATTAATTCGATCTTGAATGATGGTTTATTCAATTGACAGCAGCAGTAATGAGCCGAGGTCTGGAAACGTCTCATTTAAGAGACTAATGGTGGGTTTGTGGATGTTGCTCAGCTCTGGAAGGAGAAGACAGCTGGTCAGACAGGGTCTGTCGGTCAGAGGAGCAGCGTGTCTCGGGTTCGGGCCTATAGGATGGACGGATGATGCATCCAGGCATCGCTACAGCAAAACCACAACAAACAACAACACAAAGACACTTCACACAATCGATGCACACACACACACACACACACACACGCACACGCACGCACGCACGCGCACTGCTACACACCCCTCTGGTTGTGTGTGTGTGTGTGTGTGTGTGTGTGTAGATGATCAGGACCGTTCAGAGAAGAGCATTGATTCCGGGACGAAGGCGTGTTGTAATGTCAACATGACAGAATTGAGAGGGACCAGAAATAATCATGACAATACGAGGACTGGGCGATAGATCCAGGGAGCCCAACTTAATATGACAGATCAGCTCACACACCATAAATCAGCACCGTGTCAGGCTATAATAATAAACAGGACAGTTAAAAGCCAGATAATGACTACACTTTATTAGTGCGAATCTATCAAACGATTTAAGTTTTTAACAATGTCAAGGGAGATCTGGATATTATATTATCTATATTATATTAGGCCTGATCGTGCGTAAAATGGCCTAGCGACTAGGATGGACAATAATGACGGATACTCACAGCGCTGGGATGTTGTGGTGTCTTTGCTCTCGGAGAGGCTGTGTCTTCAATGCGTCCCGATCCACAATGTAACCCAGCAGCTCTGTTCTGGGCACGCCTGCGCCGTGCGTAACTGCGCACAACGTCAGAGGAATGTGTGTATGTGCACCACGTCAGAGGAATGTGTGTATGTGCACCACGTCAGAGGAATGTGTGTATGTACACAACGTCAGAGGAATGTGTGTATGTGCACCACGTCAGAGGAATGTGTGTATGTGCACAACGTCAGAGGAATGTGTGTATGTGCATGACGTCAGAGGAATGTGTGTATGTGCACAACGTCAGAGGTATGTGTGTATGTGCATGACGTCAGAGGAATGTGTGTATGTGCATGACGTCAGAGGAATGTGTGTATGTACACAACGTCAGAGGAATGTGTGTATGTACACAACGTCAGAGGAATGTGTGTATGTGCGGAATCTTTTCGGAATAGAGGAGTTTGTTTTATCCTCAGTTGTAACCGTTGTACTCTCGTCTGCGTTGTGTTCAACGGTTCGACCCGTGTTGAGGGCTCAGGGCGGGATTCGAACCCACTTGTGAGACGGATGCGCCGACAGTTACGCCAATAGGGTCGTCCTTCTTGGAGGGACTTTGAGTTAGGATTTTATTTGTAGGTTAACGCAAAAAGACCGGAGCCCATTTTTTTTAGGCAACCAAATTGTGGCATGAAAATTCATTATTTTATTTTTATTTAATTAATATGTCCCTGAAAGAGATGCCCACGAACGTGTTAAAATTGTGTTACATTTGGATGCATCTGTTAAAAGCCTGGGGATGTGTTTTCTGTCTCGATGGTGGGGATTTAACACATTTAAATGATACTCTCCGTCTGTCCGCCTGTCCGTCCCTCTGTCCTGACCTTCCTCGGACACCGTCGGTCTGACAGCGTTCATATTTGACACGGATCTCCGCAGGGGTCCTGAACAGACCGCGACAAGGACTAGATTATTGCCCAAGATGTCCGCTATGCTCCGGGGTTAGATGACCATATAATGGACTAAAAGGCCAATTCCTGATTGCTCCGACGGGACCATCAAGACTAGCTGAGAAGCTGATTGGACGGGCTGAGCTGGAGTGATAGATGTATTAGTTGGTGTCCATAGTGCTTTAACTTTTTTAACCCTGAAAATAGTGACAACATTTCAAATATTAATTGGATTTTCCCTATAATACTAGAAAGCGCAGTTTCTCAGCTTTCAGCAAGTGTTGGAGTGAGGATTTTTTTTGATTTGTTAGATATTTTTTTAACATTATTAAATATTTGTTAGATATTTTTAAAATGTTGCTGGTGACGTGGTCGTATCGAAAGGGTTAACAGGTATCAGAACTAGTTAATTATACTTTCAGATGTAAAATACACACCTATATTACACAAACATATAGCTGTTGACTTCAAGACAAATACTTTTAGAACAGCCTATTGTAAAATAAATAAAATACACAGAAACACGTCTCAGTCTTTATTAAAGTTCCCAGAAGGCCTGCGCCTCAGAAATAGCAATTAAATATTTACACATATACAGTACACAGATATGTATGAATATCTTTAATCATAAGATCTGCATGTTAGGAAAATAAAAGCCTTGCTGCACTGTGACACCGTCCAACGTCTTCACCAGGTGCATATCAAAAAAGACATTTAATAATACAACAGCGTTTTCATAATTATAAAAACTGTTTAAAACCTTTATTAAGTGTCATGAGATGACTTAGGACAAGGTCAAGTCTCACTGTGAGTAGCATCTGATGCCGTCTGCCTTCCGAACCTTTCGCCAGGGACTTTGAGACAGACCTGGAGCCCTGCCACGCCGGGATGCACAATAGGACAGTGATCCACCAAAACATTAGTCTGCATACACAATATACATATATCCAAAGAAAAATATGAGGTATAGGGTAATATCTGTACAAAAGTCATTTATAAGATAAAATAAGTTAAACCTATATACATATTAGATAATGCCATCAAAGGTTAACACTCTCCGGTACGTTTTCACAGTTATTTCAACACCGGGACCCCGTTGTTGTCTACTGGAATCTAAACCTCCAGAGGAAGTGTGTGTGGTGCGTCTGACCCAGCGAGGTGTGTGTGGTGTGTCTGACCCAGCGAGGTGTGTGTGGTGCGTCTGAACCAGCGAGGTGTGTGTGGTATGTCTGACCCAGAGAGGTGTGTGTGGCGCGTTTGAACCAGAGAGGTGTGTGTGGTGCGTCTGACCCAGCGAGGTGTGTGTGGTGCGTCTGACCCTGCGAGGTGTGTGTGGTACATCTGACCCCGCCCTGAGCCCAGCTGACTGAAGCTCCTCCTCCTGGGTTTTTTGTTGACATTTGCAATGAAAGATACATGTGAGAAAGGGAACCTCCAGCTGATCAAGAGTGTTTCGTTGAGGACAACAACGCCAGAATAAGACGTCATGTGACGGAGAAAAGCCAAACTCACTAGTCACCGTAGTGGAGAAGCATTTTCAGCTCTATAAAACACGTTTTTCTCTCTCGTTCTGCAACGTTGCATTCCTGACAGTAAACATCAGGTGTTTGTTTTTTTTTACCCACAATTCCCTCTGAGCTGGGTGGATGCTGGGAGGGTTTCGGGTCTTGTGCCATATACACAGGTGGAGAGGACGACTAGAAATGTTCCGGACCAGCTTAATAATAAACTAACATGCACTTCAGAAGAGCAGAAATTCAGGAAAAACCTCCACAACAACAACAATAGCACTCTGGTTGGAGTTCTAGAATGTTCACTGTCTTGGAATTTTCGGTTAAAAAACAACAACAACAAAAACCAGCCAAATTGGTAGTGTGTGTTTTGATAGTGGTCACTGTTCATTTAGATTCATAAGGTGTTAATTAACAGCTTGTTCTTTGACTGTATCATTTGGATTACACATCACCATCTTGCCTACTGGCAAAACACTTACCTCAGCATTCAGTCAACATTTGATGTTTACAGTGACCTTGGGGTAACAAACACACGAACCACGGAAATTATTTTGAACACCATCTGTGGAAGGTGAGGGAGACAGAGACTGACAGTGAAAACATTACAGCCGAGCCAGTCTGCCTCCTCCACGGGAGAGACTGAGGTGTGTGTGTGTGTGTGTGTGTGTGTGTGTGTGTGTGTGTCGGTGCAGAACGGCTCCTAGCACCTTGTTAGCATTAGCGGAGGTAGCGTTCTGGGCCTAGCAAACAAAGCCAGGCTCTGTTTCCGAGTGGCGCTGGTGACGCAAGACAGGTGAGACAGGAGACAGCGCAGGCGTGTCCGCCTGGGGGAGGGGCCTGAGGGGAGATGCCTCCTGGGTCCTAGCGACAGTTACGTCACCCGCCTCGACCGTACCTGCCTTTTTCACTCTTGCCTCCTCCAATCAGGGCCTGCCCAAAACTCAGGCAAAGGAGATGCAGACAGACACGCCCCGCGTTCCCTGAGGGGGGGGCAGTTATGAGTCATCGTCACCCCTTCCCACACAGGTCCAGGTTGGTGTGCCCCCTCCCAAGCTGCCTCCCTGTCCACGTCTCTGTGAGCATGTGTGTCAGTGGGGGAAAGTGCAGGTGTCATTCAGACAGCCGACCACTAGGTGGCGCTGTTGCTGCGTAGCAGAGCGCCTCAGGGCTTGATGTCAGAGAAGCTGGTGTAGGTTCCTGTCTCGCTGCAGCTGGAGGAGGTGCTGAGGTGACCCGATACACTGCCCTCTGGTGGAGAGACACAGACGCCACACACAAACAACACAGGACCTTCAGCAGAGGATCTGCACATGGAAATACTGAGACAATCATAAAGAGAGAGAGAGAGGGAGGGGGAGGGAGAGAGAGGAAGGGAGAGAGGGAGAGCGAGAGAGAGAGAAGCCAGAGAGAGAAGTAACACACACACACACACACACAGGTACACCCAGTACCTGAGGTGCTGAGGGACAGGGCAGACTTGCTCTGTGAGAGGAGGGTGAGCAGGTTGGCCGACGACATCCAGCCTTCTCTACTACTGCTCAGGTTCCTCACAAACCTGGTGGGTAGAGGAGAGGAGAGGAGAGGAGAGGAGAGGAGAGGAGAGGAGAGGAGAGGAGAGGAGAGGAGAGGAGAGGAGAGGAGAGGAGAGGAGAGGAGAGGAGAGGAGAGGAGAGGAGAGGAGAGGAGAGGAGAGGAGAGCAGAGCAGAGCAGAGCAGAGCAGAGCAGAGCAGAACAGAAAGTTTATTCACCATATATAACCAGTACAGGTACATTGGAATTCTTGTAATCTCATCTACTTATTCCATCCAATCATGGATGACTGTGACTGTGTCACTAGGCAGAGCACGTATAAGAACAGTACACAGTTGTGCAGTATTACAGGTATGGATTACGATTCGTCAAGTTACATTCATGGACAGCTTGCTGATTGGTTGGTTGATGGCGAGAGAGACAGAGAGGTTTACCATTGGTCGTCCTCCCCCTCCCTGACCAGCTGCACCACGTCACCGCTCCTGACCGTCAGCTCCTGGCCGACGCCCTTCTCACAGTCCGCCACCACCGTGTACCGGCCAGGGGTCTGGGGGCAGGGGGTCAAGAGGTCAGAGGTCACGCGCATGCTCGGACAGCACGAGAGACCTGCCGGACGTAGACTCACCAGCTTCCTCCCGCCCTCGTCCTCGGGGTCAGAGTTCATGGGGTCCTCGGCGCTGGAGTAGCCATCAGGCTCCTCGGACGCGTCCACGGAGAGAGAGCCCTTGTTCCAGCCTGGGGGGGGGAGAGACAGAGAGAGAGAGAGAGAGAGAGAGAGACGGAGAGAGAGAGAGACAAGAGAGGGAGACGGAGAGAGAGAGAGACAGAGAGAGAAGGAGAGAGAGAGAGACAGAGAGAGAAGGAGAGAGAGAGAGAGGAGAGAAAGGAGAGAAAGGGATAGGGCAAGAGATAGAGAGAGAGAGAGAGAAGGAGAGAGAGGGAGAGGGAGAGGGAGACAGAGAGGAGAGAGAGGGAGAGAAAGAGACGGAGAAAGAGACAAGTGAATATTTGGACAGCTGTCAAACCGTTCTGAAGCCACTGACAGAGAGAGTCTGGCACCAACGTGATCTGAGATGTTGAATTTGGATCAAAGCACCAAAGCACCTCGAGCTCCAACCCCAATCGTTTGATCCTTAAGAGGGTTTCAATTGAAAGTGAACAGGCGTTTGTTGAGTTGGCGTGCCAGGCTCCGTCTGTCAGACCACGGCACCACCACAAGACGCCAGGAACAGAGGGGGTGAGACACACAAGGAGGGATGGAGGGATGGAGGGATAGAGTGATGAGGGAGGAGAAGAAACGTGACACCCGCCCAACTGAGAACAGCGCGCTACGCCGCGGCGAGGAGGCGGAGCCTGTCCCCAGGGCGGCGCAGAGAGGAGAGCTCGGCACGCGGTCGGAGACCAGGGCCGTCACACCCGCGGGAGCTGCCACAACCAGGGGTCCGCTCCTATTGGTCAGCGTCACGCCGCACGCTCAGACAGTCCCTAGTCCCTAGTTCCTAGTCCCTAGTTCCTAGTCCCTAGTTCCCAGTTCCCAGTTCCTAGTTCCTAGTTCCCAGTTCCTAGTTCCTAGTTCCTAATCCCTACTTCCTGCTTTTTTCACCTACTTCCTTGGTGAACCTTTTCTGGTTGGTCGTTTTATAGACGTGTATATTAACAGGAAGTGTCTGAGCCTCGGTGGGCGCGGTGGTGGGGGCAGCTCCCGGTGTTCAGGCGCTGGTCGTGGGGTCAAGGGTCACTGTACCTGTCCTCCTGGGCTGGAGCAGACTAGACGTGCTCATCCACCTGACCCTGCTCAGAGACACATGACCTGGCTCGGAGGGAGGGAGGGAGGGAGGGAGGGAGGGAGGGAGGGAGGGAGGGAGGGAGGGAGGGAGGAGGAAGGAAGTAGT
>NW_028176218.1:0-2500 GCF_949987555.1 Borostomias antarcticus
TTTCTCCATCTCTCCTCTCTCTCTCTCTCTCTCTCTCTCTCTCTCTCTCTCTCTCTCTCCCCCTCTAGAACATGACTGAAGGGGTTTTCCAGCCTGGTGTGTGTTCTCATATGAGTCTGCTGCGAGTCCACAGCATGATGTCATCATGTTGGAATGCGACCTCTACGGTGACCCTCTGAGGTGGGGGGGGGGGCGTGTCCTGATTTGATTGACAGGCGTTGATCCAGGCAGCACAGTGCGGAATGTGTGTTCAGTGACAGTCTGCCGGCGCGGAGCGGTGATTGGCAGGCTCGTTGGGCTGTTTTGAAAGGGAGTGTGCCACTTAGTATATTTGTTAAATGAACTAATTGGGGTAAAAGATGACAGCACTCGTTTGGAATTTAGCGGGCCGGTCTGCAGGGTTAGCAATCAGCTAATTGGAATTAGGCTGGTGTGATTTCAACACAGAAAATGGGTCTTAATAACCAGAGAAAGGAAAAATGATGCCCTTTAAATCTCGATTAATAAGCACTACTGTTTCAAAATAGTCCCGTTCCAATAGTTTCACAGAGGGCCCTTCGGACTGCTGGTCCCTGTAAAGCAAGGTCTGAGCTCGTAAGAATGGAACAAGGCCACTGTGTGTTGTTGAGGTCATGGAAACTGGCTGGTCCTCTGCTGTGGGCTGGATTAGCTAGGACATGCCTCCAACTGCAGCAGGAATGCTCGTTGATCTTACACGCGCGCCCACATACACACACTCACACACACACACTCGCACACACACACACACACACACTCGCACACACACACAGGCGTTGGACACAGACAAACAGAGGGACGGAGAGACACAGGCATTGGACACAGACAGACAGACACACACACACACGCACACACACAGAAACTGGAATGCTCCTGAATGAGTTTCTGACATAGAGATTAGTAACGCATATGAATAATCCATTATAAATGTTTACACAGCCGTAACCGTAAACGCCACCATGCTTCTCGGTCAGAAATCCAATCAAAATAGCCCTTTATGACCAGCAGCTGGACATGGGTCCTTTGAGTCGTTCTACCCAAAGGTAGAAAGGTAAGTGTACGTGTGTGTACAGGTATGTGTGTGTACTGTAGGTGTGTAGACGTGTGTGTGTGTGTGTATGTGTGTGTGTAGGTGTGTAGACATGTGTGTGTGTGTGTGTGTATTGTGCGTGTAGGTGTGTAGACATGTGTGTGTGTGTGTGTGTGTGTGTGTGTGTGTGTGTGTGTGTGTGAGTGTGTGTGTGTGTGTGTGTGTGTGTGTGGAAGGCATCAGAAACCATCGGTCTCGTCAAGCCTCTCCTCGGGACGACCGGCGCTGACCACAGGATGTTTACCCACAATCCCTTTGCACAGGTGATGGGACGGGGGGGGGTGGGGGGGGGGTAGTGAGAGCTAGCGGTGTTTCCCGGAGGCAGGGTGGGGGCGATGGCAGAGTTGGGTTTATACCCGGTCTCTCGCCCGTCCCAATAAACAGATACGGTCTTGGGCTTGGACCCGGACCTCAGGGGACCTCGCTTCGGTCATTCGTCTCGGGCGTTTCTGCCTGTCAGACACCAGCGGAACTAGAATAGCTGGACTTCCTGAGTTTTGGGTTTTGCCAGCGTGTGTGTGTGTGTGTGCGTGTGTGTGTGTGTGTGTGTGTGTGTGTGTGTGTGTTCTTGTCCGTGGCGCAGGCCGACGGAGGTATATCCTAGTGTCCCTCGTCCACTTTGGCTCTATAGCACTGTGGGGCCCTAAATGCAAATCATCCATTCACCGGCTCGCTTTTGAGAGAGCAACAAAACAACTCACTCACCTCATCCCTCACTGACTCACCTCATCCCTCACTGACTCACCTCATCCCTCACTGACTCACCTCATCCCTCACTGACTCACCACATCCCTCACTGACTCACCTCATCCCTCACTGACTCACCTCATCCCTCACTGACTCACCTCATCCCTCACTGACTGACCTCACCTCATCCCTCTCTGACTCACCTCATCCCTCAGTGACTCACCTCATCCCTCACTGACTCACCTCATCCCTCACTGACTCACCTCATCCCTCACCCCTCACTGACTCACCTCATCCCTCATCCCTCACTGACTCACCTCATCCCTCATCCCTCACTGACTCACCTCATCCCTCACTGACTCTCTACCTCCCTTACTGACTCACCTCATCCCTCACTGACTCACCTCATCCCTCACTGACTCACCTCATCCCTCACCCCTCACTGACTCACCTCATCCCTCATCCCTCACTGACTCACCTCATCCCTCATCCCTCACTGACTCACCTCATCCCTCACTGACTCTCTACCTCCCTTACTGACTCACCTCATCCCTCACTGACTCACCTCATCCCTCACTGACTCACCTCATCCCTCACTGACTCACCTCATCCCTCACTGACTCACCTCATCCCTCACTGAATCACCTCATCCCTCACTGACTCACCTCATCCCTCACTGACTCACCTCATCCCTCACTGACTCAC
>NW_028176218.1:12500-15372 GCF_949987555.1 Borostomias antarcticus
CTTTACACTACCCTAGTTCAATACATGTCGTGTTCTGCTCTGTCTCATCGATGTCCTGTGAAGCAGACAGAACCAAACACACATTTTCTCTTTTCGGTCATTTGAGCACCAAAGAGGAGAGAGAGATAGAGAGAGAGAGAGAGAGGGAGAAAGAGAGAGAGAGAGAGAGGGAGAGAGGGAGAGAGTGAGAGGGAGAGAGAGAGAGAGAGAGGGAGAGAGGGAGAGAGTGAGAGGGAGAGAGAGAGAGAGAGAGGGAGAGAGAGAGAGAGAGAGAGAGAGAGGGAGAGAGAGAGAGAGAGAGAGAGAGAGAGAGAGGGAGACGAGTCGGATCTGATAGCTGCTGTCGATATCTGGCAGATATCTGTCAGAGCCCCTTTCAAGTGGCTGACGGCGGGCGATGGCGTCCGCGGCGCTAAAGACCGCCGTCTCAAAGCTCCCCTTCCCCCAGAAAGAACCCAATCCCTCCAGGACCGAGACGGGGGGCTGTCAGAGATGAAAGGGGAGTGAGAGGAGAGAACCAGCGAGGCAGACGTCTAATTTCACTTCCTGTACTGCGATGGCCGTCTGATTATTTGCATATTGGTTCCCCCCCCCCCGTTCCCAGGATGCCACAGTGCTAGCGATGCGAGTGGAACCTTTCTCTACTTGTGTGGAGCGTGCTTGTGTTGTGGAGTTAATGATTACGGAGCGAAACAGGGGAGTCGAGGGGAGAGAGATCAAACACGGGAAAACAATATCAACAAAAAGGCGCTGGAAGGGCCACCTCACACACACACACACGCAAAACGAACAAACACACACACACACACACATACATGCACGCACACACACACACAAAACGTACACACACGCACTAACACACACACACAAGCAACACGTACATACACACGCACACACACGCACTAACACACACACAAACACACAGACACACACACACACACACACACGACACTGCCACCCTGTCTCAATGCCATAGCTAGGAATAACAATGTTTTATTCATGCTCTGACGTCTAGGCCACAGACACAAGTCAATGTTACATTTATTATTCATTGAAAACACATCACGTGACCCACTCTTAAACAAAGGCTGCTTCTGCTACTCCCCTTAGCTCATATTTTGTTTTTTTCAACTTTAGGTAAGGTTTTGGGGTGGTGCGTGTGTGTGCGCGCGCGCGTGTGTGTGTGTGTATATATAACAGGCTGTTGGTAAAGGTATGAAATTAATGAGAGGTGAAGACTGTGAACACAAACTAATTAATCTCCCAGGAAGGTTGAGTGTGGCCAGCAGAACGCCTGACTGAAAAGGTTTTATATATCAGACAAAGCGTGGTGATGTCTCTGACCTCCGCACAACTAAAACCAAGGCCAGGAAATCAGAAAACTAGAAATTCAACTGAAAAGTGTCGTCCGTGCGACCGGGCGTGTTCTTGGGCTGTGTCCTCATCCAACACCCCCCAGCAGGGTTTGTCCAGTGGTTCGAATAAGTACTTAATAAATACTGCATCATAAGCGCTCTCAGAAGGTAGCTGTGCCTAACTGAGTCTAATAGCGGTCCGAGTGTTGGACTGGAAATCTCTTCAGGTTTTCGAGGGAGTCTGGGAAAATTGTGTCCGAGTGGTTTTAATCACATTTCAACGAGAGTCTGGATGCGGGCGTCTGGTATCTATCCGTAATTGTATCTAATTTAAGCGCGAGGATCTACCAACCCTCTGGAGTGTGTGAATATATTGGTGACCTAGTTCTGGGGAGACGTGCGAGAGGGTGGGGTGCACACACACACACGCACACACACACACACACACACACGCGCACACACAGATGCAAACGTGCCAGCGCACACACATTTTCAGAGGAAATCGGTAAATCAGAATATCAACACGAACGCCTTATTAAAAGCCCTGAACAGAATACCCCCCCCCAAAAAAGCGTCCGACGCATCCAAGGGTCCTGTCTCTGCTCTGAGTCTAGAACCGCTGAGAAAAGAACCGGGTCACTCTGAGGTTCCCTAGAACCGAATCAGACGTTCCCTCGGCGCTGTAGACAGTGCTGCTGACGGGTCATGATCAAACATTCATACGGACCTGTCTGGTTCACAGTCGGATGCTTACTAAGCAGGTCCGCGGGATGGCAGCGCAGCGGAGGTCTTTTGAGGGGAGGGTAGTGGAGGTCTTTTGAGGGGAGGGTAGCGGAGGTCTTTTGATGGGAGTGTAGTGGAGGTGGTTTGAGGGGAGGGTAGCGGAGGTCTTTTGAGGGGAGGGTAGCGGAGGTCTTTTGAGGGGAGGGTAGCGGGAGGTCTTTTGAGGGGAGGGTAGCGGAGGTCTTTGATGGGAGTGTAGTGGAGGTGTTTGAGGGGAGGGTAGCGGAGGTCTTTTGATGGGAGTGTAGTGGAGGTCTTTTGAGGGGAGGGTAGCGGAGGTCTTTTGAGGGGAGGGTAGCGGAGGTCTTTTGAGGGGAGGGTAGCGGAGGTGGTTTGAGGGGGAGCGTAGCGGAGGTGGTTCGAGGGGAGTGTAGCGGAGGTCTTTTGAGGGGAGTGTAGTGGAGGGTGGTTCGAGGGGAGTGTAGTTGGAGGTCTTTTGAGGGGAGGGGTAGCGGAGGTCTTTTGAGGGGAGGGTAGCGGAGGTCTTTTGAGGGGAGGGTAGCGGAGGTGGTTTGAGGGCGAGGGTAGCGGAGGTGGTTTGGTTGGTAGCGTAGCGGAGGGTGGTTTGAGGGGAGTGTAGCTGAGGTCTTTTGATGGGAGTGTAGTGGAGGTGGTTCGAGGGGAGTGTAGCGGAGGTCTTTTGAGGGGAGTGTAGTGGAGGTGGTTTGAGGGAGCGCATGGGAAGAGAGAGAGAGAGAGAGAAAGAGAGAGACAGAGAGGAACAGAGAAAAACA
>NW_028176217.1:70000-71000 GCF_949987555.1 Borostomias antarcticus
ACGAAAATACTACTAAGATACTATGGGCTAGAGCCCGGGTACAACTCTGATACTGCGAAAATACTATGGGCTACCTGTAGAGCCTGGGTACAACTCTACTACTACTAAAACTACTACTAAAAAAAATCTACTAAAATACTATGGGCTAGGGCCCAGGTACCACTCTGATACTGCTAAAATATCATGGGATAGGGCTTGGGTACGACTCTAATACTACCAAAATACCACGGGCTAGAGCCCAGGTACAACTCCCAATGCTATTAAAATACTATCAAAGTCTAATACATGTCTAGTTATTCTTTATGTAACATAACTCTCCCTCAGGATGATGAAGAGCATAAGAAGGCCCGCGGAGCAGAGCTGGAGTACGAGTCTCTCAAGGTGAGGAGCAAAGCTGTACCCCGGGCTTCTGTCAGAAGCCTCGTCTACAGGCACCAAGGGCCCCCTTCTGACGGCCGCCATGTTTTTTTTCCACCCCCTCCCCCCCCACAGCGCCAGGAGCTGGAGTCCGAGAACAAGAAGCTGAAGCACAACCTGACCGACATGAGGCAGAGCCTGCTGGGTAATGTAGGCGCAGGGGCCGGCGCTCCGGGCTCCCCGGCCTACAAGGTGCTCCTGGACCAGCTCAACGGCGCCTGCGAGGAGCTGGATGTGCGCAAGGAGGAGGTGCTGATCCTGCGCTCGCAGCTGGTCAGCCAGAAGGAGGCCATGCAGCACAAGGTAGGGGTCGGCTGGGGGTCACCGACCGTCCGGAAGCTTCCGTATGGGGCTGGTCAGTGGGGGCAAGGGTGTGTGTGTTAACATGAAAGGATCTGATCTGACTACTACCAGTGTTTCTAACTTTTCCGTCTCTCCCCCCCACACACAGGATGAGAAGGTACAGAGAGCCTGTAGCTGCATGTTCTAGACACAACCACCTCATGTTCACACTGAACCATTCCACCATGTCTAACCAGTAGTATACGAGTCTAACATTTCATTTCATTTCAAACCTTTATTC
>NW_028176216.1:0-6989 GCF_949987555.1 Borostomias antarcticus
GGGTTAGGTAACGGAACAATGGGAAATGAAAATGAAATTAGAAATACCACTGGAGCATTTTTGAAAATATTACAACCGCGACGTAACGTTGTGGGTAAACGTCATGGCAACGTTGCAGTCGCTCCCTACGCCGTTTTAAAAGATGAGATCAAATCAAAGCTTTATTTGTAGAGCGCATTTCATACCCAGAGGCAACACAATGCGCTTTACAGAGAACAAGGGAGGTGGGCATACGACCCACTCTCTACATATTCCAGAGGGAAGCAAAAACCAGTAAGATGAGATGACCCTAAAACCAGTAAGATGGGATCACCCTAAAACCAGTAAGATGAGATGACCCTAAAACCAGTAAGATGAGATGACCCTAAAACCAGTAAGATGGGATCACCCTAAAACCAGTAAGATGGGATCACCCTAAAACCAGTAAGATAAGATGACCCTAAAACCAGTAAGATGGGATCACCCTAAAACCAGTAAGATGGGATCACCCTAAAACCAGTAAGATGAGATGACCCTAAAACCAGTAAGATGAGATGACCCTAAAACCAGTAAGATGGGATCACCCTAAAACCAGTAAGATGGGATCACCCTAAAACCAGTAAGATAAGATGACCCTAAAACCAGTAAGATGGGATCACCCTAAAACCAGTAAGATGGGATCACCCTAAAACCAGTAAGATGAGATCACCCTAAAACCAGTAAGATGAGATGACCCTAAAACCAGTAAGATGAGATCACCCTAAAACCAGTAAGATGAGATGACCCTAAAACCAGTAAGATGAGATGACCCTAAAACCAGTAAGATGAGATCACCCTAAAACCAGTAAGATGGGATCACCCTAAAACCAGTAAGATGGGATCACCCTAAAACCAGTAAGATGAGATCACCCTAAAACCAGTAAGATGGGATCACCCTAAAACCAGTAAGATGGGATGACCCTAAAACCAGTAAGATGAGATGACCCTAAAACCAGTAAGATGAGATGACCCTAAAACCAGTAAGATGGGATCACCCTAAAACCAGTAAGATGAGATGACCCTAAAACCAGTAAGATGGGATCACCCTAAAACCAGTAAGATGAGATCACCCTAAAACCAGTAAGATGAGATGACCCTAAAACCAGTAAGATGGGATGACCCTAAAACCAGTAAGATGGGATCACCCTAAAACCAGTAAGATGAGATGACCCTAAAACCAGTAAGATGGGATCACCCTAAAACCAGTAAGATGAGATGACCCTAAAACCAGTAAGATGGGATCACCCTAAAACCAGTAAGATGGGATCACCCTAAAACCAGTAAGATGAGATGACCCTAAAACCAGTAAGATGAGATGACCCTAAAACCAGTATGAGATGACCCTAAAACCAGTAAGATGGGATCACCCTAAAACCAGTAAGATGAGATGACCCTAAAACCAGTAAGATGGGATCACCCTAAAACCAGTAAGATGAGATGACCCTAAAACCAGTAAGATGGGATCACCCTAAAACCAGTAAGATGAGATGACCCTAAAACCAGTAAGATGAGATGACCCTAAAACCAGTAAGATGAGATGACCCTAAAACCAGTAAGATGAGATGACACTAAAACCAGTAAGATGAGATGACCCTAAAACCAGTAAGATGAGATGACCCTAAAACCAGTAAGATGCGATGACCCTAAAACCAGTAAGATGAGATGACCCTAAAACCAGTAAGATGGGATCACCCTAAAACCAGTAAGATGGGATCACCCTAAAACCAGTAAGATGAGATCACCCTAAAACCAGTAAGATGGGATCACCCTAAAACCAGTAAGATGGGATGACCCTAAAACCAGTAAGATGAGATGACCCTAAAACCAGTAAGATGGGATGACCCTAAAACCAGTAAGATGAGATGACCCTAAAACCAGTAAGATGGGATCACCCTAAAACCAGTAAGATGAGATGACCCTAAAACCAGTAAGATGAGATGACCCTAAAACCAGTAAGATGGGATCACCCTAAAACCAGTAAGATGGGATCACCCTAAAACCAGTAAGATGAGATGACCCTCAAACCAGTAAGATGAGATGACCCTAAAACCAGTAAGATGGGATCACCCTAAAACCAGTAAGATGGGATCACCCTAAAACCAGTAAGATGGGATGAGATTACCCTAAAACCAGTAAGATGAGATCACCCTAAAACCAGTAAGATGGGATGACCCTAAAACCAGTAAGATGAGATGACCCTAAAACCAGTAAGATGGGATCACCCTAAAACCAGTAAGATGAGATCACCCTAAAACCAGTAAGATGAGATCACCCTAAAACCAGTAAGATGGGATCACCCTAAAACCAGTAAGATGAGATCACCCTAAAACCAGTAAGATGAGATGAGATGACCCTAAAACCAGTAAGATGGGATCACCCTAAAACCAGTAAGATGAGATGACCCTAAAACCAGTAAGATGAGATCACCCTAAAACCAGTAAGGTGAGATGACCCTAAAACCAGTAAGATGAGATCACCCTAAAACCAGTAAGATGAGATGACCCTAAAACCAGTAAGATGAGATGACCCTAAAACCAGTAAGATGGGATCACCCTAAAACCAGTAAGATGAGATGACCCTAAAACCAGTAAGATGGGATCACCCTAAAACCAGTAAGATGGGATCACCCTAAAACCAGTAAGATGAGATGACCCTAAAACCAGTAAGATGAGATGACCCTAAAACCAGTAAGATGAGATGACCCTAAAACCAGTAAGATGAGATGACCCTAAAACCAGTAAGATGAGATGACCCTAAAACCAGTAAGATGAGATCACCCTAAAACCAGTAAGATGAGATCACCCTAAAACCAGTAAGATGAGATGACCCTAAAACCAGTAAGATGGGATCACCCTAAAACCAGTAAGATGAGATCACCCTAAAACCAGTAAGATGGGATGACCCTAAAACCAGTAAGATGAGATGACCCTAAAACCAGTAAGATGAGATCACCCTAAAACCAGTAAGATGGGATCACCCTAAAACCAGTAAGATGAGATGACCCTAAAACCAGTAAGATGAGATGACCCTAAAACCAGTAAGATGAGATCACCCTAAAACCAGTAAGATGAGATCACCCTAAAACCAGTAAGATGAGATGACCCTAAAACCAGTAAGATGGGATCACCCTAAAACCAGTAAGATGGGATCACCCTAAAACCAGTAAGATGGGATCACCCTAAAACCAGTAAGATGGGATCACCCTAAAACCAGTAAGATGGGATCACCCTAAAACCAGTAAGATGAGATCACCCTAAAACCAGTGAGATGAGATCTCCCTAAAACCAGTAAGATGGGATCACCCTAAAACCAGTAAGATGAGATGACCCTAAAACCAGTAAGATGAGATCACCCTAAAACCAGTAAGATGAGATCACCCTAAAACCAGTAAGATGAGATGACCCTAAAACCAGTAAGATGGGATGACCCTAAAACCAGTAAGATGAGATCACCCTAAAACCAGTAAGATGAGATCACCCTAAAACCAGTAAGATGAGATCACCCTAAAACCAGTATGAGATCACCCTAAAACCAGTAAGATGGGATCACCCTAAAACCAGTAAGATGAGATCACCCTAAAACCAGTAAGATGAGATCACCCTAAAACCAGTATGAGATCACCCTAAAACCAGTAAGGTGAGATGACCCTAAAACCAGTAAGATGAGATGACCCTAAAACCAGTAAGATGGGATGACCCTAAAACCAGTAAGATGGGATCACCCTTAAACCAGTGAGATGAGATGAGATGACCCTAAAACCAGTAAGATGAGATGACCCTAAAACCAGTAAGATGAGATCACCCTAAAACCAGTAAGATGGGATCACCCTAAAACCAGTAAGATGAGATCACCCTAAAACCAGTAAGATGAGATGACCCTAAAACCAGTAAGGTGAGATCACCCTAAAACCAGTAAGATGAGATGACCCTAAAACCAGTATGAGATGACCCTAAAACCAGTAAGATGAGATGACCCTAAAACCAGTAAGATGGGATCACCCTAAAACCAGTAAGATGAGATGACCCTAAAACCAGTAAGATGGGATCACCCTAAAACCAGTAAGATGGGATCACCCTAAAACCAGTAAGATGAGATCACCCTTAAACCAGTAAGATGAGATGACCCTAAAACCAGTAAGATGGGATGACCCTCAAACCAGTAAGATGGGATCACCCTAAAACCAGTAAGATGGGATCACCCTAAAACCAGTAAGATGAGATCACCCTAAAACCAGTAAGATGAGATCACCCTAAAACCAGTAAGATGAGATGACCCTAAAACCAGTAAGATGAGATCACCCTAAAACCAGTAAGATGGGATCACCCTAAAACCAGTAAGATGGGATCACCCTAAAACCAGTAAGATGAGATGACCCTAAAACCAGTAAGATGAGATGACCCTAAAACCAGTAAGATGAGATGACCCTAAAACCAGTAAGATGAGATCACCCTAAAACCAGTAAGATGGGATGACCCTAAAACCAGTAAGATGAGATGAGATGACCCTAAAACCAGTAAGATGAGATGAGATGACCCTAAAACCAGTGAGATGAGATGAGATGACCCTAAAACCAGTAAGATGGGATCACCCTAAAACCAGTAAGATGGGATCACCCTAAAACCAGTAAGATGAGATGACCCTAAAACCAGTAAGATGAGATCACCCTAAAACCAGTAAGATGGGATCACCCTAAAACCAGTAAGATGGGATCACCCTAAAACCAGTAAGATGGGATGACCCTAAAACCAGTAAGATGAGATGACCCTAAAACCAGTGAGATGAGATCACCCTAAAACCAGTAAGATGAGATGACCCTAAAACCAGTAAGATGAGATGACCCTAAAACCAGTAAGATGGGATCACCCTAAAACCAGTGAGATGAGATCATCCTAAAACCAGTAAGATGAGATGACCCTAAAACCAGTAAGGTGAGATGACCCTAAAACCAGTAAGATGAGATGACCCTCAAACCAGTAAGATGAGATCACCCTAAAACCAGTAAGATGGGATCACCCTAAAACCAGTAAGATGAGATGACCCTAAAACCAGTAAGATGAGATGAGATGACCCTAAAACCAGTAAGATGAGATGACCCTAAAACCAGTAAGATGAGATGACCCTAAAACCAGTAAGATGAGATGACCCTAAAACCAGTAAGGTGAGATGACCCTAAAACCAGTAAGATGAGATCACCCTAAAACCAGTAAGATGGGATCACCCTAAAACCAGTGAGATGGGATGAGATCACCCTAAAACCAGTAAGATGGGATCACCCTAAAACCAGTAAGATGGGATCACCCTTAAACCAGTGAGATGGGATGAGATGACCCTAAAACCAGTAAGATGGGATGACCCTAAAACCAGTAAGATGGGATCACCCTAAAACCAGTAAGATGGGATCACCCTTAAACCAGTGAGATGAGATCACCCTAAAACCAGTAAGATGGGATCACCCTAAAACCAGTAAGATGGGATCACCCTTAAACCAGTGAGATGAGATCACCCTAAAACCAGTAAGATGGGATCACCCTAAAACCAGTAAGATGAGATGACCCTAAAACCAGTAAGATGAGATGACCCTAAAACCAGTAAGATGAGATGACCCTAAAACCAGTAAGATGAGATGACCCTAAAACCAGTAAGATGAGATCACCCTAAAACCAGTAAGATGAGATCACCCTAAAACCAGTAAGATGGGATCACCCTAAAACCAGTAAGATGGGATCACCCTAAAACCAGTAAGATGAGATGACCCTAAAACCAGTAAGATGGGATCACCCTAAAACCAGTAAGATGAGATGACCCTAAAACCAGTAAGATGAGATGACCCTAAAACCAGTAAGATGAGATGACCCTAAAACCAGTAAGATGAGATCACCCTAAAACCAGTAAGATGAGATGACCCTAAAACCAGTAAGATGGGATCACCCTAAAACCAGTAAGATGAGATGACCCTAAAACCAGTAAGATGGGATCACCCTAAAACCAGTAAGATGAGATGACCCTAAAACCAGTAAGATTAGATCACCCTAAAACCAGTAAGATGAGATGACCCTAAAACCAGTAAGATGAGATGACCCTAAAACCAGTAAGATGGGATCACCCTAAAACCAGTAAGATGGGATGACCCTAAAACCAGTAAGATGGGATGACCCTAAAACCAGTAAGATGAGATGACCCTAAAACCAGTAAGGTGAGATCACCCTAAAACCAGTAAGATGAGATCACCCTAAAACCAGTAAGATAGGATGACCCTAAAACCAGTAAGATGAGATGACCCTAAAACCAGTAAGATGAGATGACCCTAAAACCAGTAAGATGGGATCACCCTAAAACCAGTAAGGTGGGATGACCCTAAAACCAGTAAGATGAGATCACCCTAAAACCAGTGAGATGGGATGAGATGACCCTAAAACCAGTAAGATGGGATCACCCTAAAACCAGTAAGATGAGATCACCCTAAAACCAGTGAGATGGGATGAGATGACCCTAAAACCAGTAAGATGAGATGACCCTAAAACCAGTAAGATGAGATCACCCTAAAACCAGTAAGATGAGATGACCCTAAAACCAGTAAGATGGGATCACCCTAAAACCAGTAAGATGAGATCACCCTAAAACCAGTAAGATGAGATCACCCTAAAACCAGTAAGATGAGATCACCCTAAAACCAGTAAGATGAGATGACCCTAAAACCAGTAAGATGGGATCACCCTAAAACCAGTAAGATGGGATCACCCTAAAACCAGTAAGATGAGATGACCCTAAAACCAGTAAGATGAGATGACCCTAAAACCAGTAAGATGAGATCACCCTAAAACCAGTAAGATGAGATGACCCTAAAACCAGTAAGATGGGATGAGATGACCCTAAAACCAGTAAGATGAGATGACCCTAAAACCAGTAAGATGAGATGAGATGACCCTAAAACCAGTAAGATGGGATCACCCTAAAACCAGTAAGATGGGATC